>NW_027468856.1:0-258754 GCF_046254945.1 Alosa pseudoharengus
CAAAATCTGTCAGATATTGTCCAAATTATTTTTATTTCACGTCTAGACATGTGAAATGCATGAACTAGGGCAAAAAAGTGTAACAAAATTGGTTTGATTTTTTTTAGTACTTTTCAGTTTTTCTTAGTTTTCACACAAGGTTCGGGGTCAGGACAAAAGACAGATTTTTGACAAATTTCAAAATATGTCAGATATTGTCCAAATTTTTTTTTATTTCACTTCTAGACATGTAAAATGCATGAACTAGGGCAAAAAAAGTGAAAAAAAAATTGGTCTGATTTTTTTTTAGTACTTTTAAGTTTTTCTTAGTTTTCACAGGAGAAAAGACAGATTTTTGACAAATTTCAAAATATGTCAGATATTGTCCAAATCATTTTTTATTTCACTTCTAGACATATGAAATGCAAGAACTAGGGCAAAAAATTTTTACAAAATTGGTTTGATTTTTTTTAGTACTTTTCAGTTTTTCTTAGTTTTCACATAAGGTCCGGGGTCAGGACAAAAGACAGATTTTTGACAAATTTCAAAATATGTCAGATATTGTCCAAATCATTTTTTATTTCACTTCTAGACATATGAAATGCAAGAACTAGGGCAAAAAATTTAAAAAAAAATTGGTTTGATTTTTTTTAGTACCTTTCAATTTTTCTTAGTTTTCACATAAGGTCCGGGGTCAGGACAAAAGACAGATTCTTGACAAATTTCAGAAAAAGGTCAGATATTGGCTTAAATTATTTTTTATTTCACTTCTAGACATGTGAAATGCATGAACTAGGACAAAAACGTGTAAAAAAATTGGTTTGATTTTTTTTAGTACCTTTCAGTTTTTCTTAGTTTTCACATAAGGTCCGGGGTCAGGACAAAAGACAGATTTCTGACAAATTTCAAAATATGTCAGATATTGTCCAAATTATTTTTTATTTCACTTCTAGACATGTGAAATGCATGAACTAGGGCAAAAAAAGTGAAAAAAAATTGGTCTGATTTTTTTTAGTACTTTTCAGTTTTTCTTAGTTTTCACATAAGGTCCGGGGTCAGGACAAAAGACAGATTTTTGACAAATTTCAAAATCTGTCAGATATTGTCCAAATTATTTTTATTTCACGTCTAGACATGTGAAATGCATGAACTAGGGCAAAAAAGTGTAACAAAATTGGTTTGATTTTTTTTAGTACTTTTCAGTTTTTCTTAGTTTTCACACAAGGTTCGGGGTCAGGACAAAAGACAGATTTTTGACAAATTTCAAAATATGTCAGATATTGTCCAAATTTTTTTTTATTTCACTTCTAGACATGTGAAATGCATGAACTAGGGCAAAAAAAGTGAAAAAAAAATTGGTCTGATTTTTATGAGTAATTTTCAGTTTTTCTTAGTTTTCACATAAGGTCTGGGGTCAGGACAAAAGACAGATTTTTGACAAATTTCAAAATATGTCAGATATTGTCCAAATTTTTTTTTATTTCACTTCTAGACATGTGAAATGCATGAACTAGGGCAAAAAAAGTGAAAAAAAATTGGTCTGATTTTTTTTAGTACCTTTCAGTTTTTCTTAGTTTTCACATAAGGTCTGGGGTCAGGACAAAAGACAGATTTTTGACAAATTTCAAAATCTGTCAGATATTTTTCAAATAATTTCTTATTTCACTTCTAGACATGTGAAATGCATGAACTAGGGCAAAAAAAGTTAAAAAAAATTGATTTGATTTTTTTTAGTACTTTTCAGTTTTTCTTAGTTTTCACATAAGGTCCGGGGTCAGGACAAAAGACAGATTTTTGACAAATTTCAAAATATGTCAGATATTGTCCAAATTATTTTTTATTTCACGTCTGGACATGTGAAATGCATGAACTAGGGCAAAAAAGTGTAAAAAAATTGGTTTGATTTTTTTTAGTACCTTTCAGTTTTTCTTAGTTTTCACATAAGGTCCGGGGTCAGGACAAAAGACAGATTTCTGACAAATTTCAAAATATGTCAGATATTGTCCAAATTATTTTTTATTTCACTTCTAGACATGTGAAATGCATGAACTAGGGCAAAAAAAGTGAAAAAAAAATTGGTCTGATTTTTATGAGTAATTTTCAGTTTTTCTTAGTTTTCACATAAGGTCTGGGGTCAGGACAAAAGACAGATTTTTGACAAATTTCAAAATATGTCAGATATTGTCCAAATTTTTTTTTATTTCACTTCTAGACATGTGAAATGCATGAACTAGGGCAAAAAAAGTGAAAAAAAATTGGTCTGATTTTTTTTAGTACCTTTCAGTTTTTCTTAGTTTTCACATAAGGTCTGGGGTCAGGACAAAAGACAGATTTTTGACAAATTTCAAAATCTGTCAGATATTGTTCAAATAATTTCTTATTTCACTTCTAGACATGTGAAATGCATGAACTAGGGCAAAAAAAGTTAAAAAAAATTGATTTGATTTTTTTTAGTACTTTTCAGTTTTTCTTAGTTTTCACATAAGGTCCGGGGTCAGGACAAAAGACAGATTTTTGACAAAATTCCAAATATGTCAGATATTGTCCAAATCATTTTTTATTTCACTTCTAGACATGTGAAATGCATGAACTAGGGCAAAAAAGTTTAAAAAAATTGGTTTGATTTTTTTTAGTACCTTTCAGTTTTTCTTAGTTTTCACATAAGGTCCGGGGTCAGGACAAAAGACAGATTTTTGACAAATTTCAAAATCTGTCAGATATTGTTCAAATCATTTCTTATTTCACTTCTAGACATGTGAAATGCATGAACTAGGGCAAAAAAGTAAAAAAAAATTGGTTTGATTTTTTTTAGTACCTTTCATTTTTTCTTAGTTTTCTCATAAGTTCCGGGGTCAGGACAAAAGACAGATTTTTGGCAAATTTCAAAATCTGTCAGATATTGTCCAAATTATTTTTTATTTCACATCTAGACATGTGAAATGCATGAACTAGGGCAAAAAAGTGTAACAAAATTGGTTTGATTTTTTTTAGTACTTTTCAGTTTTTCTTAGTTTTTACACAAGGTTCGGGGTCAGGACAAAAGACAGATTTTTGACAAATTTCAAAATATGTCAGATATTGTCCAAATTATTTTTTATTTCACTTCTAGACATGTGAAATGCATGAACTAGGGCAAAAAAGTGAAAAAAAATTGGTCTGATTTTTTTTAGTAATTTTCAGTTTTTCTTAGTTTTCACATAAGGTCCGGGGTCAGGACAAAAGACAGATTCTTGACAAATTTCAGAAAAAGGTCAGATATTGGCTTAAATTATTTTTTATTTCACTTCTAGACATGTGAAATGCATGAACTAGGACAAAAACGTGTAAAAAAATTGGTTTGATTTTTTTTAGTACCTTTCAGTTTTTCTTAGTTTTCACATAAGGTCCGGGGTCAGGACAAAAGACAGATTTCTGACAAATTTCAAAATATGTCAGATATTGTCCAAATTATTTTTTATTTCACTTCTAGACATGTGAAATGCATGAACTAGGGCAAAAAAAGTGAAAAAAAATTGGTCTGATTTTTTTTAGTACTTTTCAGTTTTTCTTAGTTTTCACATAAGGTCCGGGGTCAGGACAAAAGACAGATTTTTGACAAATTTCAAAATCTGTCAGATATTGTCCAAATTATTTTTATTTCACGTCTAGACATGTGAAATGCATGAACTAGGGCAAAAAAGTGTAACAAAATTGGTTTGATTTTTTTTAGTACTTTTCAGTTTTTCTTAGTTTTCACACAAGGTTCGGGGTCAGGACAAAAGACAGATTTTTGACAAATTTCAAAATATGTCAGATATTGTCCAAATTTTTTTTTATTTCACTTCTAGACATGTGAAATGCATGAACTAGGGCAAAAAAGTGTAACAAAATTGGTTTGATTTTTTTTAGTACTTTTCAGTTTTTCTTAGTTTTCACATAAGGTCCGGGGTCAGGACAAAAGACAGATTTTTGACAAATTTCAAAATCTGTCAGATATTGTCCAAATCATTTTTTATTTCATTTCTAGACATGTGAAATGCATGAACTAGTGCAAAAAAGTGTAACAAAATTGGTTTGATTTTTTTTAGTACTTTTCAGTTTTTCTTAGTTTTCACATAAGGTCCGGGGTCAGGATAAAAGACAGATTTTTGACAAATTTCAAAATCTCTCAGATATTGTCCAAATCATTTTTTATTTCATTTCTAGACATGTGAAATGCATGAACTAGTGCAAAAAAGTGTAACAAAATTGGTTTGATTTTTTTTAGTACTTTTCAGTTTTTCTTAGTTTTCACATAAGGTCCGGGGTCAGGACAAAAGACAGATTTTTGACAAATTTCAAAATCTGTCAGATATTGTCCAAATCATTTTTTATTTCACTTATAGATATGTGAAATGCATGAACTAGGGCAAAAAAGTGTAAAAAAAAATTGGTTTGATTTTTTTTAGTACCTTTCAGTTTTTCTTAGTTTTCACATAAGGTCCGGGGTCAGGACAAAAGACAGATTTTTGACAAATTTCAAAATCTGTCAGATATTGTCCAAATCATTTTTTATTTCATTTCTAGACATGTGAAATGCATGAACTAGTGCAAAAAAGTGTAACAAAATTGGTTTGATTTTTTTTAGTACTTTTCAGTTTTTCTTAGTTTTCACATAAGGTCCGGGGTCAGGATAAAAGACAGATTTTTGACAAATTTCAAAATCTGTCAGATATTGTCCAAATCATTTTTTATTTCATTTCTAGACATGTGAAATGCATGAACTAGTGCAAAAAAGTGTAACAAAATTGGTTTGATTTTTTTTAGTACTTTTCAGTTTTTCTTAGTTTTCACATAAGGTCCGGGGTCAGGATAAAAGACAGATTTTTGACAAATTTCAAAATCTCTCAGATATTGTCCAAATCATTTTTATTTCATTTCTAGACATGTGAAATGCATGATCTAGTGCAAAAAAGTGTAACAAAATTGGTTTGATTTTTTTTAGTACTTTTCAGTTTTTCTTAGTTTTCACATAAGGTCCGGGGTCAGGATAAAAGACAGATTTTTGACAAATTTCAAAATCTCTCAGATATTGTCCAAATCATTTTTTATTTCATTTCTAGACATGTGAAATGCATGAACTAGTGCAAAAAAGTGTAACAAAATTGGTTTGATTTTTTTTAGTACTTTTCAGTTTTTCTTAGTTTTCACACAAGGTCCGGGGTCAGGACAAAAGACAGATTTTTGACAAATTTCAAAATCTGTCAGATATTGTCCAAATCATTTTTTATTTCACTTCTAGACATGTGAAATGCATGAACTAGGGCAAAAAAGTGTAAAAAAAATTGGTTTGATTTTTTTTAGTACCTTTCAGTTTTTCTTAGTTTTCACAGAAGGTCCGGGGTCAGGACAAAAGACAGATTTTTGACAAATTTCAAAATCTGTCAGATATTGTCCAAATCATTTTTTATTTCATTTCTAGACATGTGAAATGCATGAACTATTGCAAAAAAGTGTAACAAAATTGGTTTGATTTTTTTTAGTACTTTTCAGTTTTTTTTAGTTTTCACATAAGGTCCGGGGTCAGGATAAAAGACAGATTTTTGACAAATTTCAAAATCTCTCATATATTGTCCAAATTATTTTTTATTTCACTTCTAGACATGTGAAATGCATGAACTAGGGCAAAAAAAGTGAAAAAAAATTGGTCTGATTTTTTTTAGTACTTTTCAGTTTTTCTTAGTTTTCACATAAGGTCCGGGGTCAGGATAAAAGACAGATTTTTGACAAATATCAAAATCTCTCAGATATTGTCCAAATCATTTTTTATTTCATTTCTAGACATGTGAAATGCATGAACTAGGGCAAAAAAAGTGAAAAAAAGTTGGTCTGATTTTTTTTTTGTACTTTTCAGTTTTTCTTAGTTTTCACATAAGGTCCGGGGTCAGGACAAAAGACAGATTTTTGACAAATTTCAAAATCTGTCAGATATTGTCCAAATCATTTTTTATTTCATTTCTAGACATGTGAAATGCATGAACTAGGGAAAAAAAGTGTAAAAAAATTGGTTTGATTTTTTTTAGTACCTTTCAGTTTTTCTTAGTTTTCACATAAGGTCCGGGGTCAGGACAAAAGACAGATTTTTGACAAATTTCAAAATATGTCAGATATTGTCCAAATCATTTTTTATTTCATTTCTAGACATGTGAAATGCATGAACTAGGGCAAAAAAGGTGAAAAAAAATTGGTCTGATTTTTTTTAGTACCTTTCAGTTTTTCTTAGTTTTCACATAAGGTCCGGGGTCAGGACAAAAGACAGATTTTTGACAAATTTCAAAATATGTCAGATATTGTCCAAATCATTTTTTATTTCACTTATAGACATGTGAAATGCATGAACTAGGGCAAAAAAGTGTAAAAAAAAATTGGTTTGATTTTTTTTAGTACCTTTCAGTTTTTCTTAGTTTTCACATAAGGTCCGGGGTCAGGACAAAAGACAGATTTTTGACAAATTTCAAAATCTGTCAGATATTGTCCAAATCATTTTTTATTTCATTTCTAGACATGTGAAATGCATGAACTATTGCAAAAAAGTGTAACAAAATTGGTTTGATTTTTTTTAGTACTTTTCAGTTTTTTTTAGTTTTCACATAAGGTCCGGGGTCAGGATAAAAGACAGATTTTTGACAAATTTCAAAATCTCTCATATATTGTCCAAATTATTTTTTATTTCACTTCTAGACATGTGAAATGCATGAACTAGGGCAAAAAAAGTGAAAAAAAATTGGTCTGATTTTTTTTAGTACTTTTCAGTTTTTCTTAGTTTTCACATAAGGTCCGGGGTCAGGATAAAAGACAGATTTTTGACAAATATCAAAATCTCTCAGATATTGTCCAAATCATTTTTTATTTCATTTCTAGACATGTGAAATGCATGAACTAGGGCAAAAAAAGTGAAAAAAAGTTGGTCTGATTTTTTTTAGTACTTTTCAGTTTTTCTTAGTTTTCACATAAGGTCCGGGGTCAGGACAAAAGACAGATTTTTGACAAATTTCAAAATCTGTCAGATATTGTCCAAATCATTTTTTATTTCATTTCTAGACATGTGAAATGCATGAACTAGTGCAAAAAAGTGTAACAAAATTGGTTTGATTTTTTTTTAGTACTTTTCAGTTTTTCTTAGTTTTCACATAAGGTCCGGGGTCAGGATAAAAGACAGATTTTTGACAAATTTCAAAATCTCTCAGATATTGTCCAAATCATTTTTTATTTCATTTCTAGACATGTGAAATGCATGAACTAGTGCAAAAAAGTGTAACAAAATTGGTTTGATTTGTTTTAGTACTTTTCAGTTTTTCTTAGTTTTCACATAAGGTCCGGGGTCAGGATAAAAGACAGATTTTTGACAAATTTCAAAATCTCTCAGATATTGTCCAAATCATTTTTTTATTTCATTTCTAGACATGTGAAATGCATGAACTAGTGCAAAAAAGTGTAACAAAATTGGTTTGATTTTTTTTAGTACTTTTCAGTTTTTCTTAGTTTTCACATAAGGTCCGGGGTCAGGATAAAAGACAGATTTTTGACAAATTTCAAAATCTCTCAGATATTGTCCAAATCATTTTTTATTTCATTTCTAGACATGTGAAATGCATGAACTAGTGCAAAAAAGGTGAAAAAAAATTGGTCTGATTTTTTTTAGTACATTTCAGTTTGTCTTAGTTTTCACATAAGGTCCGGGGTCAGGATAAAAGACAGATTTTTGACAAATTTCAAAATCTGTCAGATATTGTCCAAATCATTTTTTATTTCATTTCTAGACATGTGAAATGCATGAACTAGTGCAAAAAAGTGTAACAAAATTGGTTTGATTTTTTTTAGTACTTTTCAGTTTTTCTTAGTTTTCACATAAGGTCCGGGGTCAGGATAAAAGACAGATTTTTGACAAATTTCAAAAACTCTCAGATATTGTCCAAATCATTTTTTATTTCATTTCTAGACATGTGAAATGCTTGAACTAGTGCAAAAAAGTGTAACAAAATTGGTTTGATTTTTTTTAGTACTTTTCAGTTTTTCTTAGTTTTCACATAAGGTCCGGGGTCAGGATAAAAGACAGATTTTTGACAAATTTCAAAATCTCTCAGATATTGTCCAAATCATTTTTTATTTCATTTCTAGACATGTGAAATGCATGAACTAGTGCAAAAAAGGTGAAAAAAAATTGGTCTGATTTTTTTTAGTACATTTCAGTTTTTCTTAGTTTTCACATAAGGTCCGGGGTCAGGACAAAAGACAGATTTTTGACAAATTTCAAAATATGTCAGATATTGTCCAAATCATTTTTTATTTCACTTCTAGACATGTGAAATGCATGAACTAGGGCAAAAAAAGTGAAAAAAAAATTGGTCTGATTTTTATGAGTAATTTTCAGTTTTTCTTAGTTTTCACATAAGGTCTGGGGTCAGGACAAAAGACAGATTTTTGACAAATTTCAAAATATGTCAGATATTGTCCAAATTTTTTTTTATTTCACTTCTAGACATGTGAAATGCATGAACTAGGGCAAAAAAAGTGAAAAAAAATTGGTCTGATTTTTTTTAGTACCTTTCAGTTTTTCTTAGTTTTCACATAAGGTCTGGGGTCAGGACAAAAGACAGATTTTTGACAAATTTCAAAATCTGTCAGATATTTTTCAAATAATTTCTTATTTCACTTCTAGACATGTGAAATGCATGAACTAGGGCAAAAAAAGTTAAAAAAAATTGATTTGATTTTTTTTAGTACTTTTCAGTTTTTCTTAGTTTTCACATAAGGTCCGGGGTCAGGACAAAAGACAGATTTTTGACAAATTTCAAAATATGTCAGATATTGTCCAAATTATTTTTTATTTCACGTCTGGACATGTGAAATGCATGAACTAGGGCAAAAAAGTGTAAAAAAATTGGTTTGATTTTTTTTAGTACCTTTCAGTTTTTCTTAGTTTTCACATAAGGTCCGGGGTCAGGACAAAAGACAGATTTCTGACAAATTTCAAAATATGTCAGATATTGTCCAAATTATTTTTTATTTCACTTCTAGACATGTGAAATGCATGAACTAGGGCAAAAAAAGTGAAAAAAAAATTGGTCTGATTTTTATGAGTAATTTTCAGTTTTTCTTAGTTTTCACATAAGGTCTGGGGTCAGGACAAAAGACAGATTTTTGACAAATTTCAAAATATGTCAGATATTGTCCAAATTTTTTTTTATTTCACTTCTAGACATGTGAAATGCATGAACTAGGGCAAAAAAAGTGAAAAAAAATTGGTCTGATTTTTTTTAGTACCTTTCAGTTTTTCTTAGTTTTCACATAAGGTCTGGGGTCAGGACAAAAGACAGATTTTTGACAAATTTCAAAATCTGTCAGATATTGTTCAAATAATTTCTTATTTCACTTCTAGACATGTGAAATGCATGAACTAGGGCAAAAAAAGTTAAAAAAAATTGATTTGATTTTTTTTAGTACTTTTCAGTTTTTCTTAGTTTTCACATAAGGTCCGGGGTCAGGACAAAAGACAGATTTTTGACAAAATTCCAAATATGTCAGATATTGTCCAAATCATTTTTTATTTCACTTCTAGACATGTGAAATGCATGAACTAGGGCAAAAAAGTTTAAAAAAATTGGTTTGATTTTTTTTAGTACCTTTCAGTTTTTCTTAGTTTTCACATAAGGTCCGGGGTCAGGACAAAAGACAGATTTTTGACAAATTTCAAAATCTGTCAGATATTGTTCAAATCATTTCTTATTTCACTTCTAGACATGTGAAATGCATGAACTAGGGCAAAAAAGTAAAAAAAAATTGGTTTGATTTTTTTTAGTACCTTTCATTTTTTCTTAGTTTTCTCATAAGTTCCGGGGTCAGGACAAAAGACAGATTTTTGGCAAATTTCAAAATCTGTCAGATATTGTCCAAATTATTTTTTATTTCACATCTAGACATGTGAAATGCATGAACTAGGGCAAAAAAGTGTAACAAAATTGGTTTGATTTTTTTTAGTACTTTTCAGTTTTTCTTAGTTTTTACACAAGGTTCGGGGTCAGGACAAAAGACAGATTTTTGACAAATTTCAAAATATGTCAGATATTGTCCAAATTATTTTTTATTTCACTTCTAGACATGTGAAATGCATGAACTAGGGCAAAAAAGTGAAAAAAAATTGGTCTGATTTTTTTTAGTAATTTTCAGTTTTTCTTAGTTTTCACATAAGGTCCGGGGTCAGGACAAAAGACAGATTCTTGACAAATTTCAGAAAAAGGTCAGATATTGGCTTAAATTATTTTTTATTTCACTTCTAGACATGTGAAATGCATGAACTAGGACAAAAACGTGTAAAAAAATTGGTTTGATTTTTTTTAGTACCTTTCAGTTTTTCTTAGTTTTCACATAAGGTCCGGGGTCAGGACAAAAGACAGATTTCTGACAAATTTCAAAATATGTCAGATATTGTCCAAATTATTTTTTATTTCACTTCTAGACATGTGAAATGCATGAACTAGGGCAAAAAAAGTGAAAAAAAATTGGTCTGATTTTTTTTAGTACTTTTCAGTTTTTCTTAGTTTTCACATAAGGTCCGGGGTCAGGACAAAAGACAGATTTTTGACAAATTTCAAAATCTGTCAGATATTGTCCAAATTATTTTTATTTCACGTCTAGACATGTGAAATGCATGAACTAGGGCAAAAAAGTGTAACAAAATTGGTTTGATTTTTTTTAGTACTTTTCAGTTTTTCTTAGTTTTCACACAAGGTTCGGGGTCAGGACAAAAGACAGATTTTTGACAAATTTCAAAATATGTCAGATATTGTCCAAATTTTTTTTTATTTCACTTCTAGACATGTGAAATGCATGAACTAGGGCAAAAAAGTGTAACAAAATTGGTTTGATTTTTTTTAGTACTTTTCAGTTTTTCTTAGTTTTCACATAAGGTCCGGGGTCAGGACAAAAGACAGATTTTTGACAAATTTCAAAATCTGTCAGATATTGTCCAAATCATTTTTTATTTCATTTCTAGACATGTGAAATGCATGAACTAGTGCAAAAAAGTGTAACAAAATTGGTTTGATTTTTTTTAGTACTTTTCAGTTTTTCTTAGTTTTCACATAAGGTCCGGGGTCAGGATAAAAGACAGATTTTTGACAAATTTCAAAATCTCTCAGATATTGTCCAAATCATTTTTTATTTCATTTCTAGACATGTGAAATGCATGAACTAGTGCAAAAAAGTGTAACAAAATTGGTTTGATTTTTTTTAGTACTTTTCAGTTTTTCTTAGTTTTCACATAAGGTCCGGGGTCAGGACAAAAGACAGATTTTTGACAAATTTCAAAATCTGTCAGATATTGTCCAAATCATTTTTTATTTCACTTATAGATATGTGAAATGCATGAACTAGGGCAAAAAAGTGTAAAAAAAAATTGGTTTGATTTTTTTTAGTACCTTTCAGTTTTTCTTAGTTTTCACATAAGGTCCGGGGTCAGGACAAAAGACAGATTTTTGACAAATTTCAAAATCTGTCAGATATTGTCCAAATCATTTTTTATTTCATTTCTAGACATGTGAAATGCATGAACTAGTGCAAAAAAGTGTAACAAAATTGGTTTGATTTTTTTTAGTACTTTTCAGTTTTTCTTAGTTTTCACATAAGGTCCGGGGTCAGGACAAAAGACAGATTCTTGACAAATTTCAGAAAAAGGTCAGATATTGGCTTAAATTATTTTTTATTTCACTTCTAGACATGTGAAATGCATGAACTAGGACAAAAACGTGTAAAAAAATTGGTTTGATTTTTTTTAGTACCTTTCAGTTTTTCTTAGTTTTCACATAAGGTCCGGGGTCAGGACAAAAGACAGATTTCTGACAAATTTCAAAATATGTCAGATATTGTCCAAATTATTTTTTATTTCACTTCTAGACATGTGAAATGCATGAACTAGGGCAAAAAAAGTGAAAAAAAATTGGTCTGATTTTTTTTAGTACTTTTCAGTTTTTCTTAGTTTTCACATAAGGTCCGGGGTCAGGACAAAAGACAGATTTTTGACAAATTTCAAAATCTGTCAGATATTGTCCAAATTATTTTTATTTCACGTCTAGACATGTGAAATGCATGAACTAGGGCAAAAAAGTGTAACAAAATTGGTTTGATTTTTTTTAGTACTTTTCAGTTTTTCTTAGTTTTCACACAAGGTTCGGGGTCAGGACAAAAGACAGATTTTTGACAAATTTCAAAATATGTCAGATATTGTCCAAATTTTTTTTTATTTCACTTCTAGACATGTGAAATGCATGAACTAGGGCAAAAAAGTGTAACAAAATTGGTTTGATTTTTTTTAGTACTTTTCAGTTTTTCTTAGTTTTCACATAAGGTCCGGGGTCAGGACAAAAGACAGATTTTTGACAAATTTCAAAATCTGTCAGATATTGTCCAAATCATTTTTTATTTCATTTCTAGACATGTGAAATGCATGAACTAGTGCAAAAAAGTGTAACAAAATTGGTTTGATTTTTTTTAGTACTTTTCAGTTTTTCTTAGTTTTCACATAAGGTCCGGGGTCAGGATAAAAGACAGATTTTTGACAAATTTCAAAATCTCTCAGATATTGTCCAAATCATTTTTTATTTCATTTCTAGACATGTGAAATGCATGAACTAGTGCAAAAAAGTGTAACAAAATTGGTTTGATTTTTTTTAGTACTTTTCAGTTTTTCTTAGTTTTCACATAAGGTCCGGGGTCAGGACAAAAGACAGATTTTTGACAAATTTCAAAATCTGTCAGATATTGTCCAAATCATTTTTTATTTCACTTATAGATATGTGAAATGCATGAACTAGGGCAAAAAAGTGTAAAAAAAAATTGGTTTGATTTTTTTTAGTACCTTTCAGTTTTTCTTAGTTTTCACATAAGGTCCGGGGTCAGGACAAAAGACAGATTTTTGACAAATTTCAAAATCTGTCAGATATTGTCCAAATCATTTTTTATTTCATTTCTAGACATGTGAAATGCATGAACTAGTGCAAAAAAGTGTAACAAAATTGGTTTGATTTTTTTTAGTACTTTTCAGTTTTTCTTAGTTTTCACATAAGGTCCGGGGTCAGGATAAAAGACAGATTTTTGACAAATTTCAAAATCTGTCAGATATTGTCCAAATCATTTTTTATTTCATTTCTAGACATGTGAAATGCATGAACTAGTGCAAAAAAGTGTAACAAAATTGGTTTGATTTTTTTTAGTACTTTTCAGTTTTTCTTAGTTTTCACATAAGGTCCGGGGTCAGGATAAAAGACAGATTTTTGACAAATTTCAAAATCTCTCAGATATTGTCCAAATCATTTTTATTTCATTTCTAGACATGTGAAATGCATGATCTAGTGCAAAAAAGTGTAACAAAATTGGTTTGATTTTTTTTAGTACTTTTCAGTTTTTCTTAGTTTTCACATAAGGTCCGGGGTCAGGATAAAAGACAGATTTTTGACAAATTTCAAAATCTCTCAGATATTGTCCAAATCATTTTTTATTTCATTTCTAGACATGTGAAATGCATGAACTAGTGCAAAAAAGTGTAACAAAATTGGTTTGATTTTTTTTAGTACTTTTCAGTTTTTCTTAGTTTTCACACAAGGTCCGGGGTCAGGACAAAAGACAGATTTTTGACAAATTTCAAAATCTGTCAGATATTGTCCAAATCATTTTTTATTTCACTTCTAGACATGTGAAATGCATGAACTAGGGCAAAAAAGTGTAAAAAAAATTGGTTTGATTTTTTTTAGTACCTTTCAGTTTTTCTTAGTTTTCACAGAAGGTCCGGGGTCAGGACAAAAGACAGATTTTTGACAAATTTCAAAATCTGTCAGATATTGTCCAAATCATTTTTTATTTCATTTCTAGACATGTGAAATGCATGAACTATTGCAAAAAAGTGTAACAAAATTGGTTTGATTTTTTTTAGTACTTTTCAGTTTTTTTTAGTTTTCACATAAGGTCCGGGGTCAGGATAAAAGACAGATTTTTGACAAATTTCAAAATCTCTCATATATTGTCCAAATTATTTTTTATTTCACTTCTAGACATGTGAAATGCATGAACTAGGGCAAAAAAAGTGAAAAAAAATTGGTCTGATTTTTTTTAGTACTTTTCAGTTTTTCTTAGTTTTCACATAAGGTCCGGGGTTAGGATAAAAGACAGATTTTTGACAAATATCAAAATCTCTCAGATATTGTCCAAATCATTTTTTATTTCATTTCTAGACATGTGAAATGCATGAACTAGGGCAAAAAAAGTGAAAAAAAGTTGGTCTGATTTTTTTTTTGTACTTTTCAGTTTTTCTTAGTTTTCACATAAGGTCCGGGGTCAGGACAAAAGACAGATTTTTGACAAATTTCAAAATCTGTCAGATATTGTCCAAATCATTTTTTATTTCATTTCTAGACATGTGAAATGCATGAACTAGGGAAAAAAAGTGTAAAAAAATTGGTTTGATTTTTTTTAGTACCTTTCAGTTTTTCTTAGTTTTCACATAAGGTCCGGGGTCAGGACAAAAGACAGATTTTTGACAAATTTCAAAATATGTCAGATATTGTCCAAATCATTTTTTATTTCATTTCTAGACATGTGAAATGCATGAACTAGGGCAAAAAAGGTGAAAAAAAATTGGTCTGATTTTTTTTAGTACCTTTCAGTTTTTCTTAGTTTTCACATAAGGTCCGGGGTCAGGACAAAAGACAGATTTTTGACAAATTTCAAAATATGTCAGATATTGTCCAAATCATTTTTTATTTCACTTATAGACATGTGAAATGCATGAACTAGGGCAAAAAAGTGTAAAAAAAAATTGGTTTGATTTTTTTTAGTACCTTTCAGTTTTTCTTAGTTTTCACATAAGGTCCGGGGTCAGGACAAAAGACAGATTTTTGACAAATTTCAAAATCTGTCAGATATTGTCCAAATCATTTTTTATTTCATTTCTAGACATGTGAAATGCATGAACTAGTGCAAAAAAGTGTAACAAAATTGGTTTGATTTTTTTTTAGTACTTTTCAGTTTTTCTTAGTTTTCACATAAGGTCCGGGGTCAGGATAAAAGACAGATTTTTGACAAATTTCAAAATCTCTCAGATATTGTCCAAATCATTTTTTATTTCATTTCTAGACATGTGAAATGCATGAACTAGTGCAAAAAAGTGTAACAAAATTGGTTAGATTTGTTTTAGTACTTTTCAGTTTTTCTTAGTTTTCACATAAGGTCCGGGGTCAGGATAAAAGACAGATTTTTGACAAATTTCAAAATCTCTCAGATATTGTCCAAATCATTTTTTTATTTCATTTCTAGACATGTGAAATGCATGAACTAGTGCAAAAAAGTGTAACAAAATTGGTTTGATTTTTTTTAGTACTTTTCAGTTTTTCTTAGTTTTCACATAAGGTCCGTGGTCAGGATAAAAGACAGATTTTTGACAAATTTCAAAATCTCTCAGATATTGTCCAAATCATTTTTTATTTCATTTCTAGACATGTGAAATGCATGAACTAGTGCAAAAAAGGTGAAAAAAAATTGGTCTGATTTTTTTTAGTACATTTCAGTTTTTCTTAGTTTTCACATAAGGTCCGGGGACAGGATAAAAGACAGATTTTTGACAAATTTCAAAATCTGTCAGATATTGTCCAAATCATTTTTTATTTCATTTCTAGACATGTGAAATGCATGAACTAGTGCAAAAAAGTGTAACAAAATTGGTTTGATTTTTTTTAGTACTTTTCAGTTTTTCTTAGTTTTCACATAAGGTCCGGGGTCAGGATAAAAGACAGATTTTTGACAAATTTCAAAAACTCTCAGATATTGTCCAAATCATTTTTTATTTCATTTCTAGACATGTGAAATGCTTGAACTAGTGCAAAAAAGTGTAACAAAATTGGTTTGATTTTTTTTAGTACTTTTCAGTTTTTCTTAGTTTTCACATAAGGTCCGGGGTCAGGATAAAAGACAGATTTTTGACAAATTTCAAAATCTCTCAGATATTGTCCAAATCATTTTTTATTTCATTTCTAGACATGTGAAATGCATGAACTAGTGCAAAAAAGGTGAAAAAAAATTGGTCTGATTTTTTTTAGTACATTTCAGTTTTTCTTAGTTTTCACATAAGGTCCGGGGTCAGGACAAAAGACAGATTTTTGACAAATTTCAAAATCTGTCAGATATTGTCCAAATCATTTTTTATTTCATTTCTAGACATGTGAAATGCATGAACTAGTGCAAAAAAGTGTAACAAAATTGGTTTGATTTTTTTTTAGTACTTTTCAGTTTTTCTTAGTTTTCACATAAGGTCCGGGGTCAGGATAAAAGACAGATTTTTGACAAATTTCAAAATCTCTCAGATATTGTCCAAATCATTTTTTATTTCATTTCTAGACATGTGAAATGCATGAACTAGTGCAAAAAAGTGTAACAAAATTGGTTAGATTTGTTTTAGTACTTTTCAGTTTTTCTTAGTTTTCACATAAGGTCCGGGGTCAGGATAAAAGACAGATTTTTGACAAATTTCAAAATCTCTCAGATATTGTCCAAATCATTTTTTTATTTCATTTCTAGACATGTGAAATGCATGAACTAGTGCAAAAAAGTGTAACAAAATTGGTTTGATTTTTTTTAGTACTTTTCAGTTTTTCTTAGTTTTCACATAAGGTCCGGGGTCAGGATAAAAGACAGATTTTTGACAAATTTCAAAATCTCTCAGATATTGTCCAAATCATTTTTTATTTCATTTCTAGACATGTGAAATGCATGAACTAGTGCAAAAAAGGTGAAAAAAAATTGGTCTGATTTTTTTTAGTACATTTCAGTTTTTCTTAGTTTTCACATAAGGTCCGGGGTCAGGATAAAAGACAGATTTTTGACAAATTTCAAAATCTGTCAGATATTGTCCAAATCATTTTTTATTTCATTTCTAGACATGTGAAATGCATGAACTAGTGCAAAAAAGTGTAACAAAATTGGTTTGATTTTTTTTAGTACTTTTCAGTTTTTCTTAGTTTTCACATAAGGTCCGGGGTCAGGATAAAAGACAGATTTTTGACAAATTTCAAAAACTCTCAGATATTGTCCAAATCATTTTTTATTTCATTTCTAGACATGTGAAATGCTTGAACTAGTGCAAAAAAGTGTAACAAAATTGGTTTGATTTTTTTTAGTACTTTTCAGTTTTTCTTAGTTTTCACATAAGGTCCGGGGTCAGGATAAAAGACAGATTTTTGACAAATTTCAAAATCTCTCAGATATTGTCCAAATCATTTTTTATTTCATTTCTAGACATGTGAAATGCATGAACTAGTGCAAAAAAGGTGAAAAAAAATTGGTCTGATTTTTTTTAGTACATTTCAGTTTTTCTTAGTTTTCACATAAGGTCCGGGGTCAGGACAAAAGACAGATTTTTGACAAATTTCAAAATATGTCAGATATTGTCCAAATCATTTTTTATTTCACTTCTAGACATGTGAAATGCATGAACTAGGGCAAAAAAGTGTAAAAAAAAATTGGTTTGATTTTTTTTAGTACCTTTCAGTTTTTCTTAGTTTTCACATAAGGTCCGGGGTCAGGACAAAAGACAGAATTTTGACAAATTTCAAAATCTGTCAGATATTGTCCAAATCATTTTTTATTTCACTTCTAGACATGTGAAATGCATGAACTAGAGCAAAAAAAGTGAAAAAAAAATTGGTCTGATTTTTTTAGTACTTTTCAGTTTTTCTTAGTTTTCACATAAGGTCCGGGGTCAGGACAAAAGACAGATTTTTGACAAATTTCAAAATCTGTCAGATATTGTCCAAATCATTTTTTATTTCACTTCTAGACATGTGAAATGCATGAACTAGGGCAAAAAAGTGTAAAAAAATTGGTTTGATTTTTTTTTAGTACCTTGCAGTTTTTCTTAGTTTTCACATAAGGTCCGGGGTCAGGACAAAAGACAGAATTTTGACAAATTTCAAAATATGTCAGATATTGTCCAAATCATTTTTTATTTCACTTCTAGACATGTGAAATGCATGAACTAGGGCAAAAAAAGTGAAAAAAAATTGGTCTGATTTTTTTTAGTAATTTTCAGTTTTTCTTAGTTTTCACATAAGGTCCGGGGTCAGGACAAAAGACAGATTTTTGACAAATTTCAAAATCTGTCAGATATTGTCCAAATCATTTTTTATTTCACTTCTAGACATGTGAAATGCATGAACTAGGGCAAAAAAGTGTAAAAAAATTGGTTTGATTTTTTTTAGTACCTTTCAGTTTTTCTTAGTTTTCACATAAGGTCCGGGGACAGGACAAAAGACAGATTTTTGACAAATTTCAAAATCTGTCAGATATTGTCCAAATCATTTTTTATTTCATTTCTAGACATGTGAAATGCATGAACTAGGGCAAAAAAGTGTAAAAAAATTGGTTTGATTTTTTTTAGTACCTTTCAGTTTTTCTTAGTTTTCACATAAGGTCCGGGGACAGGATAAAAGACAGATTTTTGACAAATTTCAAAATCTCTCAGATATTGTCCAAATCATTTTTTATTTCATTTCTAGACATGTGAAATGCATGAACTAGTGCAAAAAAGTGTAACAAAATTGGTTTAATTTTTTTTAGTACTTTTCAGTTTTTCTTAGTTTTCACATAAGGTCCGGGGTCAGGATAAAAGACAGATTTTTGACAAATTTCAAAATCTGTCAGATATTGTCCAAATCATTTTTTATTTCATTTCTAGACATGTGAAATGCATGAACTAGTGCAAAAAAGTGTAACAAAATTGGTTTGATTTTTTTTAGTACTTTTCAGTTTTTCTTAGTTTTCACATAAGGTCCGGGGTCAGGACAAAAGACAGATTTTTGACAAATTTCAAAATATGTCAGATATTGTCCAAATCATTTTTTATTTCACTTCTAGACATGTGAAATGCATGAACTAGGGCAAAAAAGTGTAAAAAAAAATTGGTTTGATTTTTTTAGTACCTTTCAGTTTTTCTTAGTTTTCACATAAGGTCCGGGGTCAGGACAAAAGACAGAATTTTGACAAATTTCAAAATCTGTCAGATATTGTCCAAATCATTTTTTATTTCATTTCTAGACATGTGAAATGCATGAACTAGGGCAAAAAAGTGTAAAAAAATTGGTTTGATTTTTTTTTTAGTACCTTGCAGTTTTTCTTAGTTTTCACATAAGGTCCGGGGTCAGGACAAAAGACAGAATTTTGACAAATTTCAAAATATGTCAGATATTGTCCAAATCATTTTTTATTTCACTTCTAGACATGTGAAATGCATGAACTAGGGCAAAAAAAGTGAAAAAAAATTGGTCTGATTTTTTTTAGTAATTTTCAGTTTTTCTTAGTTTTCACATAAGGTCCGGGGTCAGGACAAAAGACAGATTTTTGACAAATTTCAAAATCTGTCAGATATTGTCCAAATCATTTTTTATTTCATTTCTAGACATGTGAAATGCATGAACTAGTGCAAAAAAGTGTAACAAAATTGGTTTGATTTTTTTTAGTACTTTTCAGTTTTTCTTAGTTTTCACATAAGGTCCGGGGTCAGGACAAAAGACAGATTTTTGACAAATTTCAAAATCTGTCAGATATTGTCCAAATTATTTTTTATTTCACTTCTAGACATGTGAAATGCATGAACTAGGGCAAAAAAAGTGAAAAAAAATTGGTCTGATTTTTTTTAGTACTTTTCAGTTTTTCTTAGTTTTCACATAAGGTCCGGGGTCAGGACAAAAGACAGATTTTTGACAAATTTCAAAATATGTCAGATATTGTCCAAATTATTTTTTATTTCACTTCTAGACATGTGAAATGCATGAACTAGGGCAAAAAAGTGTAAAAAAAATTGGTTTGATTTTTTTTAGTACCTTTCAGTTTTTCTTAGTTCTCACATAAGGTCCGGGGTCAGGACAAAAGACAGAATTTTGACAAATTTCAAAATCTGTCAGATATTGTCCAAATCATTTTTTATTTCATTTCTAGACATGTGAAATGCATGAACTAGTTCAAAAAAGTGTAACAAAATTGGTTTGATTTTTTTTAGTACTTTTCAGTTTTTCTTAGTTTTCACATAAGGTCCGGGGTCAGGATAAAAGACAGATTTTTGACAAATTTCAAAATCTCTCAGATATTGTCCAAATTATTTTTTATTTCACTTCTAGACATGTGAAATGCATGAACTAGAGCAAAAAAAGTGGAAAAAAAATTGGTCTGATTTTTTTAGTACTTTTCAGTTTTTCTTAGTTTTCACATAAGGTCCGGGGTCAGGACAAAAGACAGATTTTTGACAAATTTCAAAATATGTCAGATATTGTCCAAATTATTTTTTATTTCACTTCTAGACATGTGAAATGCATGAACTAGGGCAAAAAAGTGTAAAAAAAAATTGGTTTGATTTTTTTTAGTACCTTTCAGTTTTTCTTAGTTTTCACATAAGGTCCGGGGTCAGGATAAAAGACAGATTTTTGACAAATTTCAAAAACTCTCAGATATTGTCCAAATCATTTTTTATTTCATTTCTAGACATGTGAAATGCTTGAACTAGTGCAAAAAAGTGTAACAAAATTGGTTTGATTTTTTTTAGTACTTTTCAGTTTTTCTTAGTTTTCACATAAGGTCCGGGGTCAGGATAAAAGACAGATTTTTGACAAATTTCAAAATCTCTCAGATATTGTCCAAATCATTTTTTATTTCATTTCTAGACATGTGAAATGCATGAACTAGTGCAAAAAAGGTGAAAAAAAATTGGTCTGATTTTTTTTAGTACATTTCAGTTTTTCTTAGTTTTCACATAAGGTCCGGGGTCAGGACAAAAGACAGATTTTTGACAAATTTCAAAATATGTCAGATATTGTCCAAATCATTTTTTATTTCACTTCTAGACATGTGAAATGCATGAACTAGGGCAAAAAAGTGTAAAAAAAAATTGGTTTGATTTTTTTTAGTACCTTTCAGTTTTTCTTAGTTTTCACATAAGGTCCGGGGTCAGGACAAAAGACAGAATTTTGACAAATTTCAAAATCTGTCAGATATTGTCCAAATCATTTTTTATTTCACTTCTAGACATGTGAAATGCATGAACTAGAGCAAAAAAAGTGAAAAAAAAATTGGTCTGATTTTTTTAGTACTTTTCAGTTTTTCTTAGTTTTCACATAAGGTCCGGGGTCAGGACAAAAGACAGATTTTTGACAAATTTCAAAATCTGTCAGATATTGTCCAAATCATTTTTTATTTCACTTCTAGACATGTGAAATGCATGAACTAGGGCAAAAAAGTGTAAAAAAATTGGTTTGATTTTTTTTTAGTACCTTGCAGTTTTTCTTAGTTTTCACATAAGGTCCGGGGTCAGGACAAAAGACAGAATTTTGACAAATTTCAAAATATGTCAGATATTGTCCAAATCATTTTTTATTTCACTTCTAGACATGTGAAATGCATGAACTAGGGCAAAAAAAGTGAAAAAAAATTGGTCTGATTTTTTTTAGTAATTTTCAGTTTTTCTTAGTTTTCACATAAGGTCCGGGGTCAGGACAAAAGACAGATTTTTGACAAATTTCAAAATCTGTCAGATATTGTCCAAATCATTTTTTATTTCACTTCTAGACATGTGAAATGCATGAACTAGGGCAAAAAAGTGTAAAAAAATTGGTTTGATTTTTTTTAGTACCTTTCAGTTTTTCTTAGTTTTCACATAAGGTCCGGGGACAGGACAAAAGACAGATTTTTGACAAATTTCAAAATCTGTCAGATATTGTCCAAATCATTTTTTATTTCATTTCTAGACATGTGAAATGCATGAACTAGGGCAAAAAAGTGTAAAAAAATTGGTTTGATTTTTTTTAGTACCTTTCAGTTTTTCTTAGTTTTCACATAAGGTCCGGGGACAGGATAAAAGACAGATTTTTGACAAATTTCAAAATCTCTCAGATATTGTCCAAATCATTTTTTATTTCATTTCTAGACATGTGAAATGCATGAACTAGTGCAAAAAAGTGTAACAAAATTGGTTTAATTTTTTTTAGTACTTTTCAGTTTTTCTTAGTTTTCACATAAGGTCCGGGGTCAGGATAAAAGACAGATTTTTGACAAATTTCAAAATCTGTCAGATATTGTCCAAATCATTTTTTATTTCATTTCTAGACATGTGAAATGCATGAACTAGTGCAAAAAAGTGTAACAAAATTGGTTTGATTTTTTTTAGTACTTTTCAGTTTTTCTTAGTTTTCACATAAGGTCCGGGGTCAGGACAAAAGACAGATTTTTGACAAATTTCAAAATATGTCAGATATTGTCCAAATCATTTTTTATTTCACTTCTAGACATGTGAAATGCATGAACTAGGGCAAAAAAGTGTAAAAAAAAATTGGTTTGATTTTTTTAGTACCTTTCAGTTTTTCTTAGTTTTCACATAAGGTCCGGGGTCAGGACAAAAGACAGAATTTTGACAAATTTCAAAATCTGTCAGATATTGTCCAAATCATTTTTTATTTCATTTCTAGACATGTGAAATGCATGAACTAGGGCAAAAAAGTGTAAAAAAATTGGTTTGATTTTTTTTTTAGTACCTTGCAGTTTTTCTTAGTTTTCACATAAGGTCCGGGGTCAGGACAAAAGACAGAATTTTGACAAATTTCAAAATATGTCAGATATTGTCCAAATCATTTTTTATTTCACTTCTAGACATGTGAAATGCATGAACTAGGGCAAAAAAAGTGAAAAAAAATTGGTCTGATTTTTTTTAGTAATTTTCAGTTTTTCTTAGTTTTCACATAAGGTCCGGGGTCAGGACAAAAGACAGATTTTTGACAAATTTCAAAATCTGTCAGATATTGTCCAAATCATTTTTTATTTCATTTCTAGACATGTGAAATGCATGAACTAGTGCAAAAAAGTGTAACAAAATTGGTTTGATTTTTTTTAGTACTTTTCAGTTTTTCTTAGTTTTCACATAAGGTCCGGGGTCAGGACAAAAGACAGATTTTTGACAAATTTCAAAATCTGTCAGATATTGTCCAAATTATTTTTTATTTCACTTCTAGACATGTGAAATGCATGAACTAGGGCAAAAAAAGTGAAAAAAAATTGGTCTGATTTTTTTTAGTACTTTTCAGTTTTTCTTAGTTTTCACATAAGGTCCGGGGTCAGGACAAAAGACAGATTTTTGACAAATTTCAAAATATGTCAGATATTGTCCAAATTATTTTTTATTTCACTTCTAGACATGTGAAATGCATGAACTAGGGCAAAAAAGTGTAAAAAAAATTGGTTTGATTTTTTTTAGTACCTTTCAGTTTTTCTTAGTTCTCACATAAGGTCCGGGGTCAGGACAAAAGACAGAATTTTGACAAATTTCAAAATCTGTCAGATATTGTCCAAATCATTTTTTATTTCATTTCTAGACATGTGAAATGCATGAACTAGTTCAAAAAAGTGTAACAAAATTGGTTTGATTTTTTTTAGTACTTTTCAGTTTTTCTTAGTTTTCACATAAGGTCCGGGGTCAGGATAAAAGACAGATTTTTGACAAATTTCAAAATCTCTCAGATATTGTCCAAATTATTTTTTATTTCACTTCTAGACATGTGAAATGCATGAACTAGAGCAAAAAAAGTGGAAAAAAAATTGGTCTGATTTTTTTAGTACTTTTCAGTTTTTCTTAGTTTTCACATAAGGTCCGGGGTCAGGACAAAAGACAGATTTTTGACAAATTTCAAAATATGTCAGATATTGTCCAAATTATTTTTTATTTCACTTCTAGACATGTGAAATGCATGAACTAGGGCAAAAAAGTGTAAAAAAAAATTGGTTTGATTTTTTTTAGTACCTTTCAGTTTTTCTTAGTTTTCACATAAGGTCCGGGGTCAGGACAAAAGACAGAATTTTGACAAATTTCAAAATCTGTCAGATATTGTCCAAATCATTTTTTATTTCATTTCTAGACATGTGAAATGCATGAACTAGTGCAAAAAAGTGTAACAAAATTGGTTTGATTTTTTTTAGTACTTTTCAGTTTTTCTTAGTTTTCACATAAGGTCCGGGGTCAGGATAAAAGACAGATTTTTGACAAATTTCAAAATCTCTCAGATATTGTCCAAATTATTTTTTATTTCACTTCTAGACATGTGAAATGCATGAACTAGAGCAAAAAAAGTGGAAAAAAAATTGGTCTGATTTTTTTAGTACTTTTCAGTTTTTCTTAGTTTTCACATAAGGTCCGGGGTCAGGACAAAAGACAGATTTTTGACAAATTTCAAAATCTGTCAGATATTGTCCAAATCATTTTTTATTTCACTTCTAGACATGTGAAATGCATGAACTAGGGCAAAAAAGTGTAAAAAAATTGGTTTGATTTTTTTTTTAGTACCTTGCAGTTTTTCTTAGTTTTCACATAAGGTCCGGGGTCAGGACAAAAGACAGAATTTTGACAAATTTCAAAATATGTCAGATATTGTCCAAATCATTTTTTATTTCACTTCTAGACATGTGAAATGCATGAACTAGGGCAAAAAAAGTGAAAAAAAATTGGTCTGATTTTTTTTAGTAATTTTCAGTTTTTCTTAGTTTTCACATAAGGTCCGGGGTCAGGACAAAAGACAGATTTTTTACAAATTTCAAAATATGTCAGATATTGTCCAAATCATTTTTTATTTCACTTCTAGACATGTGAAATGCATGAACTAGGGCAAAAAAGTGTAAAAAAAATTGGTTTGATTTTTTTTAGTACCTTTCAGTTTTTCTTAGTTTTCACATAAGGTCCGGGGTCAGGACAAAAGACAGATTTTTGACAAATTTCAAAATCTGTCAGATATTGTCCAAATCATTTTTTATTTCATTTCTAGACATGTGAAATGCATGAACTAGGGCAAAAAAGTGTAAAAAAATTGGTTTGATTTTTTTTAGTACCTTTCAGTTTTTCTTAGTTTTCACATAAGGTCCGGGGACAGGACAAAAGACAGATTTTTGACAAATTTCAAAATCTGTCAGATATTGTCCAAATCATTTTTTATTTCATTTCTAGACATGTGAAATGCATGAACTAGGGCAAAAAAGGTGAAAAAAATTGTTTTGATTTTTTTTTAGTACTTTTCAGTTTTTCTTAGTTTTCACATAAGGTCCGGGGTCAGGACAAAAGACAGATTTTTGACAAATTTCAAAATCTGTCAGATATTGTCCAAATCATTTTTTATTTCATTTCTAGACATGTGAAATGCATGAACTAGTGCAAAAAAGTGTAACAAAATTGGTTTGATTTTTTTTAGTACTTTTCAGTTTTTCTTAGTTTTCACATAAGGTCCGGGGTCAGGATAAAAGACAGATTTTTGACAAATTTCAAAATCTCTCAGATATTGTCCAAATTATTTTTTATTTCACTTCTAGACATGTGAAATGCATGAACTAGGGCAAAAAAAGTGAAAAAAAATTGGTCTGATTTTTTTTAGTACTTTTCAGTTTTTCTTAGTTTTCACATAAGGTCCGGGGTCAGGACAAAAGACAGATTTTTGACAAATTTCAAAATATGTCAGATATTGTCCAAATTATTTTTTATTTCACTTCTAGACATGTGAAATGCATGAACTAGGGCAACAAAAGTGAAAAAAAATTGGTCTGATTTTTTTTTGTACTTTTCAGTTTTTCTTAGTTTTCACATAAGGTCCGGGGTCAGGACAAAAGACAGATTTTTGACAAATTTCAAAATCTGTCAGATATTGTCCAAATCATTTTTTATTTCACTTCTAGACATGTGAAATGCATGAACAAGTGCAAAAAAGTGTAACAAAATTGGTTTGATTTTTTTTAGTACCTTTCAGTTTTTCTTAGTTTTCTCACAAGGTCCGGGGTCAGGACAAAAGACAGATTTTTGACAAATTTCAAAATATGTCAGATATTGTCCAAATTATTTTTTATTTCACGTCTAGACATGTGAAATGCATGAACAAGTGCAAAAAAGTGTAACAAAATTGGTTTGATTTTTTTTAGTACCTTTCAGTTTTTCTTAGTTTTCTCACAAGGTCCGGGGTCAGGACAAAAGACAGATTTTTGACAAATTTCAAAATATGTCAGATATTGTCCAAATTATTTTTTATTTCACGTCTAGACATGTGAAATGCATGAACAAGTGCAAAAAAGTGTAACAAAATTGGTTTGATTTTTTTTAGTACCTTTCAGTTTTTCTTAGTTTTCTCACAAGGTCCGGGGTCAGGACAAAAGACAGATTTTTGACAAATTTCAAAATATGTCAGATATTGTCCAAATTATTTTTTATTTCACTTCTAGACATGTGAAATGCATGAACTAGGGCAAAAAAAGTGAAAAAAAATTGGTCTGATTTTTTTTAGTACTTTTCAGTTTTTCTTAGTTTTCACATAAGGTCCGGGGTCAGGACAAAAGACAGATTTTTGACAAATTTCAAAATCTGTCAGATATTGTCCAAATCATTTTTTATTTCATTTCTAGACATGTGAAATGCATGAACTAGTGCAAAAAAGTGTAACAAAATTGGTTTGATTTTTTTTAGTACTTTTCAGTTTTTTTTAGTTTTCACATAAGGTCCGGGGTCAGGATAAAAGACAGATTTTTGACAAATTTCAAAATCTCTCAGATATTGTCCAAATCATTTTTTATTTCATTTCTAGACATGTGAAATGCATGAACTAGTGCAAAAAAGTGTAACAAAATTGGTTTGATTTTTTTTAGTACTTTTCAGTTTTTCTTAGTTTTCACATAAGGTCCGGGGTCAGGATAAAAGACAGATTTTTGACAAATTTCAAAATCTCTCATATATTGTCCAAATTATTTTTTATTTCACTTCTAGACATGTGAAATGCATGAACTAGGGCAAAAAAAGTGAAAAAAAATTGGTCTGATTTTTTTTAGTACTTTTCAGTTTTTCTTAGTTTTCACATAAGGTCCGGGGTCAGGATAAAAGACAGATTTTTGACAAATTTCAAAATCTCTCAGATATTGTCCAAATTATTTTTTATTTCACTTCTAGACATGTGAAATGCATGAACTAGGGCAAAAAAAGTGAAAAAAAATTGGTCTGATTTTTTTTAGTACTTTTCAGTTTTTCTTAGTTTTCACATAAGGTCCGGGGTCAGGATAAAAGACAGATTTTTGACAAATTTCAAAATCTCTCAGATATTGTCCAAATCATTTTTTATTTCATTTCTAGACATGTGAAATGCATGAACTAGGGCAAAAAAAGTGAAAAAAAATTGGTCTGATTTTTTTTAGTACTTTTCAGTTTTTCTTAGTTTTCACATAAGGTCCGGTGTCAGGACAAAAGACAGATTTTTGACAAATTTCTAAATCTGTCAGATATTGTCCAAATTATTTTTTATTTCACTTCTAGACATGTGAAATGCATGAACTAGGGCAAAAAAAGTGAAAAAAAATTGGTCTGATTTTTTTTAGTACTTTTCAGTTTTTCTTAGTTTTCACATAAGGTCCGGGGTCAGGACAAAAGACAGATTTTTGACAAATTTCAAAATCTGTCAGATATTGTCCAAATCATTTTTTATTTCATTTCTAGACATGTGAAATGCATGAACTAGTGCAAAAAAGTGTAACAAAATTGGTTTGATTTTTTTTAGTACTTTTCAGTTTTTCTTAGTTTTCACATAAGGTCCGGGGTCAGGATAAAAGACAGATTTTTGACAAATTTCAAAATCTCTCATATATTGTCCAAATTATTTTTTATTTCACTTCTAGACATGTGAAATGCATGAACTAGGGCAAAAAAAGTGGAAAAAAATTGGTCTGATTTTTTTTAGTACTTTTCAGTTTTTCTTAGTTTTCACATAAGGTCCGGGGTCAGGACAAAAGACAGATTTTTTACAAATTTCAAAATATGTCAGATATTGTCCAAATCATTTTTTATTTCACTTCTAGACATGTGAAATGCATGAACTAGGGCAAAAAAGTGTAAAA
Source organism: Alosa pseudoharengus (assembly GCF_046254945.1). Taxonomy (NCBI): domain Eukaryota; kingdom Metazoa; phylum Chordata; class Actinopteri; order Clupeiformes; family Clupeidae; genus Alosa; species Alosa pseudoharengus. The sequence goes on from NW_027468856.1 coordinate 27,919, forward strand.
AAAATTGGTTTGATTTTTTTTAGTACCTTTCAGTTTTTCTTAGTTTTCACATAAGGTCCGGGGTCAGGATAAAAGACAGATTTTCAAAATCTGTCAGATATTGTCCAAATCATTTTTTATTTCACTTCTAGACATGTGAAATGCATGAACAAGTGCAAAAAAGTGTAACAAAATTGGTTTGATTTTTTTTAGTACCTTTCAGTTTTTCTTAGTTTTCTCACAAGGTCCGGGGTCAGGACAAAAGACAGATTTTTGACAAATTTCAAAATATGTCAGATATTGTCCAAATCATTTTTTATTTCACTTCTAGACATGTGAAATGCATGAACTAGGGCAAAAAAGTGTAAAAAAATTGGTTTGATTTTTTTTAGTACCTTTCAGTTTTTCTTAGTTTTCACATAAGGTCCGGGGTCAGGACAAAAGACAGATTTTTGACAAATTTCAAAATCTGTCAGATATTGTCCAAATCATTTTTTATTTCATTTCTAGACATGTGAAATGCATGAACTAGTGCAAAAAAGTGTAACAAAATTGGTTTGATTTTTTTTAGTACTTTTCAGTTTTTCTTAGTTTTCACATAAGGTCCGGGGTCAGGATAAAAGACAGATTTTTGACAAATTTCAAAATCTCTCAGATATTGTCCAAATTATTTTTTATTTCACTTCTAGACATGTGAAATGCATGAACTAGGGCAAAAAAAGTGAAAAAAAATTGGTCTGATTTTTTTTAGTACTTTTCAGTTTTTCTTAGTTTTCACATAAGGTCCGGGGTCAGGACAAAAGACAGATTTTTTACAAATTTCAAAATATGTCAGATATTGTCCAAATCATTTTTTATTTCACTTCTAGACATGTGAAATGCATGAACTAGGGCAAAAAAGTGTAAAAAAAATTGGTTTGATTTTTTTTAGTACCTTTCAGTTTTTCTTAGTTTTCACATAAGGTCCGGGGTCAGGACAAAAGACAGATTTTTGACAAATTTCAAAATATGTCAGATATTGTCCAAATCATTTTTTATTTCACTTATAGACATGTGAAATGCATGAACTAGGGCAAAAAAGTGTAAAAAAATTGGTTTGATTTTTTTTAGTACCTTTCAGTTTTTTTTAGTTTTCACATAAGGTCCGGGGTCAGGACAAAAGACAGATTTTTGACAAATTTCAAAATCTGTCAGATATTGTCCAAATTATTTTTTATTTCACGTCTAGACATGTGAAATGCATGAACTAGTACAAAAAAGTTTAAAAAAATTGATTTGATTTTTTTTTAGTACTTTTCAGTTTTTCTTAGTTTTCACATAAGGTCCGGGGTCAGGACAAAAGACAGATTTTTGACAAATTTCAAAATCTATCAGATATTGTCCAAATTATTTTTTATTTCACTTCTAGACATGTGAAATGCATGAACTAGGGCAAAAAAAGTGTAAAAAAATTGGTTTGATTTTTTTTAGTACCTTTCAGTTTTTTTTAGTTTTCACATAAGGTCCGGGGTCAGGACAAAAGACAGATTTTTGACAAATTTCAAAATCTGTCAGATATTGTCCAAATTATTTTTTATTTCACGTCTAGACATGTGAAATGCATGAACTAGTACAAAAAAGTTTAAAAAAATTGATTTGATTTTTTTTTAGTACTTTTCAGTTTTTCTTAGTTTTCACATAAGGTCCGGGGTCAGGACAAAAGACAGATTTTTGACAAATTTCAAAATCTATCAGATATTGTCCAAATTATTTTTTATTTCACTTCTAGACATGTGAAATGCATGAACTAGGGCAAAAAAAGTGAAAAAAAATTGGTCTGATTTTTTTTAGTACCTTTCAGTTTTTTTTAGTTTTCACATAAGGTCCGGGGTCAGGACAAAAGACAGAATTTAGACAAATTTCAAAATATGTCAGATATTGTCCAAATCATTTTTTATTTCACTTATAGACATGTGAAATGCATGAACTAGGGCAAAAAAGTGTAAAAAAATTGGTTTGATTTTTTTTAGTACTTTTCAGTTTTTCTTAGTTTTCACATAAGGTCCGGGGTCAGGACAAAAGACAGATTTTTGACAAATTTCAAAATCTGTCAGATATTGTCCAAATCATTTTTTATTTCATTTCTAGACATGTGAAATGCATGAACTAGTGCAAAAAAGTAACAAAATTGGTTTGATTTTTTTTAGTACTTTTCAGTTTTTCTTAGTTTTCACATAAGGTCCGGGGTCAGGATAAAAGACAGATTTTTGACAAATTTCAAAATATGTCAGATATTGTCCAAATTATTTTTTATTTCACGTCTAGACATGTGAAATGCATGAACTAGTGCAAAAAAGTGTAACAAAATTGATTTGATTTTTTTTTAGTACTTTTCAGTTTTTCTTAGTTTTCACATAAGGTCCGGGGTCAGGACAAAAGACAGATTTTTGACAAATTTCAAAATATATCAGATATTGTCCAAATCATTTTTTATTTCACTTATAGACATGTGAAATGTATGAACTAGGGCAAAAAAGTGTAAAAAAATTGGTTTGATTTTTTTTTAGTACCTTGCAGTTTTTCTTAGTTTTCACATAAGGTCCGGGGTCAGGACAAAAGACAGATTTTTGACAAATTTCAAAATATGTCAGATATTGTCCAAATTATTTTTTATTTCACTTCTAGACATGTGAAATGCATGAACTAGTGCAAAAAAGTGTAACAAAATTGATTTGATTTTTTTTTAGTACTTTTCAGTTTTTCTTAGTTTTCACATAAGGTCCGGGGTCAGGATAAAAGACAGATTTTTGACAAATTTCAAAATCTGTCAGATATTGTCCAAATCATTTTTTATTTCATTTCTAGACATGTGAAATGCATGAACTAGTGCAAAAAAGTGTAACAAAATTGGTTTGATTTTTTTTAGTACTTTTCAGTTTTTCTTAGTTTTCACATAAGGTCCGGGGTCAGGATAAAAGACAGATTTTTGACAAATTTCAAAATATGTCAGATATTGTCCAAATTATTTTTTATTTCACGTCTAGACATGTGAAATGCATGAACTAGTGCAAAAAAGTGTAACAAAATTGATTTGATTTTTTTTTAGTACTTTTCAGTTTTTCTTAGTTTTCACATAAGGTCCGGGGTCAGGACAAAAGACAGATTTTTGACAAATTTCAAAATATATCAGATATTGTCCAAATCATTTTTTATTTCACTTATAGACATGTGAAATGTATGAACTAGGGCAAAAAAGTGTAAAAAAATTGGTTTGATTTTTTTTTAGTACCTTGCAGTTTTTCTTAGTTTTCACATAAGGTCCGGGGTCAGGACAAAAGACAGATTTTTGACAAATTTCAAAATATGTCAGATATTGTCCAAATTATTTTTTATTTCACTTCTAGACATGTGAAATGCATGAACTAGTGCAAAAAAGTGTAACAAAATTGATTTGATTTTTTTTTAGTACTTTTCAGTTTTTCTTAGTTTTCACATAAGGTCCGGGGTCAGGATAAAAGACAGATTTTTGACAAATTTCAAAATCTGTCAGATATTGTCCAAATCATTTTTTATTTAATTTCTAGACATGTGAAATGCATGAACTAGGGCAAAAAAGTGTAAAAAAATTGGTTTGATTTTTTTTAGTACTTTTCAGTTTTTCTTAGTTTTCACATAAGGTCCGGGGTCAGGACAAAAGACAGATTTTTGACAAATTTCAAAATATATCAGATATTGTCCAAATCATTTTTTATTTCACTTATAGACATGTGAAATGTATGAACTAGGGCAAAAAAGTGTAAAAAAATTGGTTTGATTTTTTTTTAGTACCTTGCAGTTTTTCTTAGTTTTCACATAAGGTCCGGGGTCAGGACAAAAGACAGATTTTTGACAAATTTCAAAATATGTCAGATATTGTCCAAATTATTTTTTATTTCACTTCTAGACATGTGAAATGCATGAACTAGTGCAAAAAAGTGTAACAAAATTGATTTGATTTTTTTTTAGTACTTTTCAGTTTTTCTTAGTTTTCACATAAGGTCCGGGGTCAGGATAAAAGACAGATTTTTGACAAATTTCAAAATCTGTCAGATATTGTCCAAATCATTTTTTATTTCATTTCTAGACATGTGAAATGCATGAACTAGTGCAAAAAAGTGTAACAAAATTGGTTTGATTTTTTTTAGTACTTTTCAGTTTTTCTTAGTTTTCACATAAGGTCCGGGGTCAGGATAAAAGACAGATTTTTGACAAATTTCAAAATATGTCAGATATTGTCCAAATTATTTTTTATTTCACGTCTAGACATGTGAAATGCATGAACTAGTGCAAAAAAGTGTAACAAAATTGATTTGATTTTTTTTTAGTACTTTTCAGTTTTTCTTAGTTTTCACATAAGGTCCGGGGTCAGGACAAAAGACAGATTTTTGACAAATTTCAAAATATATCAGATATTGTCCAAATCATTTTTTATTTCACTTATAGACATGTGAAATGTATGAACTAGGGCAAAAAAGTGTAAAAAAATTGGTTTGATTTTTTTTTAGTACCTTGCAGTTTTTCTTAGTTTTCACATAAGGTCCGGGGTCAGGACAAAAGACAGATTTTTGACAAATTTCAAAATATGTCAGATATTGTCCAAATTATTTTTTATTTCACTTCTAGACATGTGAAATGCATGAACTAGTGCAAAAAAGTGTAACAAAATTGATTTGATTTTTTTTTAGTACTTTTCAGTTTTTCTTAGTTTTCACATAAGGTCCGGGGTCAGGATAAAAGACAGATTTTTGACAAATTTCAAAATCTGTCAGATATTGTCCAAATCATTTTTTATTTAATTTCTAGACATGTGAAATGCATGAACTAGGGCAAAAAAGTGTAAAAAAATTGGTTTGATTTTTTTTAGTACTTTTCAGTTTTTCTTAGTTTTCACATAAGGTCCGGGGTCAGGACAAAAGACAGATTTTTGACAAATTTCAAAATATATCAGATATTGTCCAAATCATTTTTTATTTCACTTATAGACATGTGAAATGTATGAACTAGGGCAAAAAAGTGTAAAAAAATTGGTTTGATTTTTTTTTAGTACCTTGCAGTTTTTCTTAGTTTTCACATAAGGTCCGGGGTCAGGACAAAAGACAGATTTTTGACAAATTTCAAAATATGTCAGATATTGTCCAAATTATTTTTTATTTCACTTCTAGACATGTGAAATGCATGAACTAGTGCAAAAAAGTGTAACAAAATTGATTTGATTTTTTTTTAGTACTTTTCAGTTTTTCTTAGTTTTCACATAAGGTCCGGGGTCAGGATAAAAGACAGATTTTTGACAAATTTCAAAATCTGTCAGATATTGTCCAAATCATTTTTTATTTAATTTCTAGACATGTGAAATGCATGAACTAGGGCAAGAAAGTGAAAAAAAATTGGTCTGATTTTTTTTAGTACTTTTCAGTTTTTCTTAGTTTTCACATAAGGTCCGGGGTCAGGACAAAAGACAGATTTTTGACAAATTTCAAAATATGTCAGATATTGTCCAAATTATTTTTTATTTCACGTCTAGACAAGTGAAATGCATGAACTAGTGCAAAAAAGTGTAACAAAATTGATTTGATTTTTTTTTAGTACTTTTCAGTTTTTCTTAGTTTTCACATAAGGTCCGGGGTCAGGACAAAAGACAGATTTTTGACAAATTTCAAAATATGTCAGATATTGTCCAAATTATTTTTTATTTCACGTCTAGACATGTGAAATGCATGAACTAGTGCAAAAAAGTGTAACAAAATTGGTTTGATTTTTTTTTAGTACTTTTCAGTTTTTCTTAGTTTTCACATAAGGTCCGGGGTCAGGACAAAAGACAGATTTTTGACAAATTTCAAAATCTGTCAGATATTGTCCAAATCATTTTTTATTTCACTTCTAGACATGTGAAATGCATGAACTAGGGCAAAAAAGTGTGAAAAAATTGGTTTGATTTTTTTTAGTACCTTGCAGTTTTTCTTAGTTTTCACATAAGGTCCGGGGTCAGGACAAAAGACAGATTTTTGACAAATTTCAAAATATGTCAGATATTGTCCAAATCATTTTTTATTTCACTTATAGACATGTGAAATGTATGAACTAGGGCAAAAAAGTGTAAAAAAATTGGTTTGATTTTTTTTTAGTACCTTGCAGTTTTTCTTAGTTTTCACATAAGGTCCGGGGTCAGGACAAAAGACAGATTTTTGACAAATTTCAAAATATGCCAGATATTGTCCAAATTATTTTTTATTTCACTTCTAGACATGTGAAATGCATGAACTAGTGCAAAAAAGTGTAACAAAATTTATTTGATTTTTTTTAGTACTTTTCAGTTTTTCTTAGTTTTCACATAAGGTCCGGGGTCAGGACAAAAGACAGATTTTTGACAAATTTCAAAATCTGTCAGATATTGTCCAAATCATTTTTTATTTAATTTCTAGACATGTGAAATGCATGAACTAGGGCAAGAAAGTGAAAAAAAATTGGTCTGATTTTTTTTAGTACTTTTCAGTTTTTCTTAGTTTTCACATAAGGTCCGGGGTCAGGACAAAAGACAGATTTTTGACAAATTTCAAAATATGTCAGATATTGTCCAAATTATTTTTTATTTCACGTCTAGACATGTGAAATGCATGAACTAGTGCAAAAAAGTCTAACAAAATTGATTTGATTTTTTTTAGTACTTTTCAGTTTTTCTTAGTTTTCACATAAGGTCCGGGGTCAGGACAAAAGACAGATTTTTGACAAATTTCAAAATCTGTCAGATATTGTCCAAATAATTTTTTATTTCACTTCTAGACATGTGAAATGCATGAACTAGGGCAAAAAAGTGTAAAAATATTGGTTTGATTTTTTTTAGTACCTTTCAGTTTTTCTTAGTTTTCACATAAGGTCCGGGGTCAGGACAAAAGACAGATTTTTGACAAATTTCAAAATCTGTCAGATATTGTCCAAATCATTTTTTATTTAATTTCTAGACATGTGAAATGCATGAACTAGGGCAAAAAAAGTGAAAAAAAATTGGTCTGATTTTTTTTAGTACTTTTCAGTTTTTCTTAGTTTTCACATAAGGTCCGGGGTCAGGACAAAATACAGATTTCTGACAAATTTAAAAATCTGTCAGATATTGTCCAAATCATTTTTTATTTAATTTCTAGACATGTGAAATGCATGAACTAGGGCAAGAAAGTGTGAAAAAATTTGTTTGATTTTTTTTTTGTACTTTTCAGTTTTTCTTAGTTTTCACATAAGGTCCGGGGTCAGGACAAAAGACAGATTTTTGACAAATTTCAAAATATGTCAGATATTGTCCAAATTATTTTTTATTTCACGTCTAGACATGTGAAATGCATGAACTAGTGCAAAAAAAGTGTAACAAAATTGGTTTGATTTTTTTTTAGTACTTTTCAGTTTTTCTTAGTTTTCACATAAGGTCCGGGGGGTCAGGACAAAAGACAGATTTTTTACAAATTTCAAAATATGTCAGATATTGTCCAAATCATTTTTTATTTCATTTCTAGACATGTGAAATGCATGAACTAGGGCAAAAAAGTGTAAAAAAATTGGTTTGATTTTTTTTTAGTACCTTGCAGTTTTTCTTAGTTTTCACATAAGGTCCGGGGTCAGGACAAAAGACAGATTTTTGACAAATTTCAAAATATGTCAGATATTGTCCAAATTATTTTTTATTTCACGTCTAGACATGTGAAATGCATGAACTAGGGCAAAAAAGGGAAAAAAAATTGGTCTGATTTTTTTTTAGTACCTTGCAGTTTTTCTTAGTTTTCACATAAGGTCCGGGGTCAGGACAAAAGACAGATTTTTGACAAATTTCAAAATCTGTCAGATATTGTCCAAATCATTTTTTATTTCATTTCTAGACATGTGAAATGCATGAACTAGTGCAAAAAAGTGTAACAAAATTGGTTTGATTTTTTTTAGTACTTTTCAGTTTTTCTTAGTTTTCACATAAGGTCCGGGGTCAGGATAAAAGACAGATTTTTGACAAATTTCAAAATATGTCAGATATTGTCCAAATTATTTTTTATTTCACGTCTAGACATGTGAAATGCATGAACTAGTGCAAAAAAGTGTAACAAAATTGATTTGATTTTTTTTTAGTACTTTTCAGTTTTTCTTAGTTTTCACATAAGGTCCGGGGTCAGGATAAAAGACAGATTTTTGACAAATTTCAAAATCTGTCAGATATTGTCCAAATCATTTTTTATTTAATTTCTAGACATGTGAAATGCATGAACTAGGGCAAGAAAGTGAAAAAAAATTGGTCTGATTTTTTTTAGTACTTTTCAGTTTTTCTTAGTTTTCACATAAGGTCCGGGGTCAGGACAAAAGACAGATTTTTGACAAATTTCAAAATATGTCAGATATTGTCCAAATTATTTTTTATTTCACGTCTAGACAAGTGAAATGCATGAACTAGTGCAAAAAAGTGTAACAAAATTGATTTGATTTTTTTTTAGTACTTTTCAGTTTTTCTTAGTTTTCACATAAGGTCCGGGGTCAGGACAAAAGACAGATTTTTGACAAATTTCAAAATATGTCAGATATTGTCCAAATTATTTTTTATTTCACTTCTAGACATGTGAAATGCATGAACTAGTGCAAAAAAGTGTAACAAAATTGATTTGATTTTTTTTTAGTACTTTTCAGTTTTTCTTAGTTTTCACATAAGGTCCGGGGTCAGGATAAAAGACAGATTTTTGACAAATTTCAAAATCTGTCAGATATTGTCCAAATCATTTTTTATTTAATTTCTAGACATGTGAAATGCATGAACTAGGGCAAGAAAGTGAAAAAAAATTGGTCTGATTTTTTTTAGTACTTTTCAGTTTTTCTTAGTTTTCACATAAGGTCCGGGGTCAGGACAAAAGACAGATTTTTGACAAATTTCAAAATATGTCAGATATTGTCCAAATTATTTTTTATTTCACGTCTAGACAAGTGAAATGCATGAACTAGTGCAAAAAAGTGTAACAAAATTGATTTGATTTTTTTTTAGTACTTTTCAGTTTTTCTTAGTTTTCACATAAGGTCCGGGGTCAGGACAAAAGACAGATTTTTGACAAATTTCAAAATATGTCAGATATTGTCCAAATTATTTTTTATTTCACGTCTAGACATGTGAAATGCATGAACTAGTGCAAAAAAGTGTAACAAAATTGGTTTGATTTTTTTTTAGTACTTTTCAGTTTTTCTTAGTTTTCACATAAGGTCCGGGGTCAGGACAAAAGACAGATTTTTGACAAATTTCAAAATCTGTCAGATATTGTCCAAATCATTTTTTATTTCACTTCTAGACATGTGAAATGCATGAACTAGGGCAAAAAAGTGTGAAAAAATTGGTTTGATTTTTTTTAGTACCTTGCAGTTTTTCTTAGTTTTCACATAAGGTCCGGGGTCAGGACAAAAGACAGATTTTTGACAAATTTCAAAATATGTCAGATATTGTCCAAATCATTTTTTATTTCACTTATAGACATGTGAAATGTATGAACTAGGGCAAAAAAGTGTAAAAAAATTGGTTTGATTTTTTTTTAGTACCTTGCAGTTTTTCTTAGTTTTCACATAAGGTCCGGGGTCAGGACAAAAGACAGATTTTTGACAAATTTCAAAATATGCCAGATATTGTCCAAATTATTTTTTATTTCACTTCTAGACATGTGAAATGCATGAACTAGTGCAAAAAAGTGTAACAAAATTTATTTGATTTTTTTTAGTACTTTTCAGTTTTTCTTAGTTTTCACATAAGGTCCGGGGTCAGGACAAAAGACAGATTTTTGACAAATTTCAAAATCTGTCAGATATTGTCCAAATCATTTTTTATTTCATTTCTAGACATGTGAAATGCATGAACTAGTGCAAAAAAGTGTAACAAAATTGGTTTGATTTTTTTTAGTACTTTTCAGTTTTTCTTAGTTTTCACATAAGGTCCGGGGTCAGGATAAAAGACAGATTTTTGACAAATTTCAAAATATGTCAGATATTGTCCAAATTATTTTTTATTTCACGTCTAGACATGTGAAATGCATGAACTAGTGCAAAAAAGTGTAACAAAATTGATTTGATTTTTTTTTAGTACTTTTCAGTTTTTCTTAGTTTTCACATAAGGTCCGGGGTCAGGACAAAAGACAGATTTTTGACAAATTTCAAAATATATCAGATATTGTCCAAATCATTTTTTATTTCACTTATAGACATGTGAAATGTATGAACTAGTGCAAAAAAGTGTAACAAAATTGATTTGATTTTTTTTTAGTACTTTTCAGTTTTTCTTAGTTTTCACATAAGGTCCGGGGTCAGGATAAAAGACAGATTTTTGACAAATTTCAAAATCTGTCAGATATTGTCCAAATCATTTTTTATTTCACGTCTAGACATGTGAAATGCATGAACTAGTGCAAAAAAGTCTAACAAAATTGATTTGATTTTTTTTAGTACTTTTCAGTTTTTCTTAGTTTTCACATAAGGTCCGGGGTCAGGACAAAAGACAGATTTTTGACAAATTTCAAAATCTGTCAGATATTGTCCAAATCATTTTTTATTTCACTTATAGACATGTGAAATGTATGAACTAGGGCAAAAAAGTGTAAAAAAATTGGTTTGATTTTTTTTAGTACCTTTCAGTTTTTCTTAGTTTTCACATAAGGTCCGGGGTCAGGACAAAAGACAGATTTTTGACAAATTTCAAAATCTGTCAGATATTGTCCAAATCATTTTTTATTTAATTTCTAGACATGTGAAATGCATGAACTAGGGCAAAAAAAGTGAAAAAAAATTGGTCTGATTTTTTTTAGTACTTTTCAGTTTTTCTTAGTTTTCACATAAGGTCCGGGGTCAGGACAAAATACAGATTTCTGACAAATTTAAAAATCTGTCAGATATTGTCCAAATCATTTTTTATTTAATTTCTAGACATGTGAAATGCATGAACTAGGGCAAGAAAGTGTGAAAAAATTTGTTTGATTTTTTTTTTGTACTTTTCAGTTTTTCTTAGTTTTCACATAAGGTCCGGGGTCAGGACAAAAGACAGATTTTTGACAAATTTCAAAATATGTCAGATATTGTCCAAATTATTTTTTATTTCACGTCTAGACATGTGAAATGCATGAACTAGTGCAAAAAAAGTGTAACAAAATTGGTTTGATTTTTTTTTAGTACTTTTCAGTTTTTCTTAGTTTTCACATAAGGTCCGGGGGGTCAGGACAAAAGACAGATTTTTTACAAATTTCAAAATATGTCAGATATTGTCCAAATCATTTTTTATTTCACTTCTAGACATGTGAAATGCATGAACTAGGGCAAAAAAGTGTAAAAAAATTGGTTTGATTTTTTTTTAGTACCTTGCAGTTTTTCTTAGTTTTCACATAAGGTCCGGGGTCAGGACAAAAGACAGATTTTTGACAAATTTCAAAATATGTCAGATATTGTCCAAATTATTTTTTATTTCACGTCTAGACATGTGAAATGCATGAACTAGGGCAAAAAAGGGAAAAAAAATTGGTCTGATTTTTTTTTAGTACCTTGCAGTTTTTCTTAGTTTTCACATAAGGTCCGGGGTCAGGACAAAAGACAGATTTTTGACAAATTTCAAAATATGTCAGATATTGTCCAAATCATTTTTTATTTCACTTCTAGACATGTGAAATGCATGAACTAGGGCAAAAAAAGTGAAAAAAAATTGGTCTGATTTTTTTTTAGTACCTTTCAGTTTTTCTTAGTTTTCACATAAGGTCCGGGGTCAGCACAAAAGACAGTTTTTTGACAAATTTCAAAATCTGTCAGATATTGTCCAAGTCATTTTTTATTTCACTTCTAGACATGTGAAATGCATGAACTAGTGCAAAAAAGTGTAACAAAATTGATTTGTTTTTTTTTTAGTACTTTTCAGTTTTTCTTAGTTTTCACATAAGGTCCGGGGTCAGGACAAAAGACAGATTTTTGACAAATTTCAAAATCTGTCAGATATTGTCCAAATCATTTTTTATTTCATTTCTAGACATGTGAAATGCATGAACTAGGGCAAAAAAGGTGAAAAAAAAATTGGTCTGATTTTTTTTAGTACTTTTCAGTTTTTCTTAGTTTTCACATAAGGTCCGGGGTCAGGACAAAAGACAGATTTTTGACAAATTTCAAAATATGTCAGATATTGTCCAAATCATTTTTTATTTCACTTATAGACATGTGAAATGCATGAACTAGGGCAAAAAAGTGTAAAAAAATTGGTTTGATTTTTTTTAGTACCTTGCAGTTTTTCTTAGTTTTCACATAAGGTCCGGGGTCAGGACAAAAGACAGATTTTTGACAAATTTCAAAATATGTCAGATATTGTCCAAATTATTTTTTATTTCACTTCTAGACATGTGAAATGCATGAACTAGTGCAAAAAAGTGTAACAAAATTGATTTGATTTTTTTTTAGTACTTTTCAGTTTTTCTTAGTTTTCACATAAGGTCCGGGGTCAGGACTAAAGACAGATTTTTGACAAATTTCAAAATCTGTCAGATATTGTCCAAATCATTTTTTATTTAATTTCTAGACATGTGAAATGCATGAACTAGGGCAAGAAAGTGAAAAAAAATTGGTCTGATTTTTTTTAGTACTTTTCAGTTTTTCTTAGTTTTCACATAAGGTCCGGGGTCAGGACAAAAGACAGATTTTTGACAAATTTCAAAATATGTCAGATATTGTCCAAATTATTTTTTATTTCACGTCTAGACATGTGAAATGCATGAACTAGTGCAAAAAAGTCTAACAAAATTGATTTGATTTTTTTTAGTACTTGTCAGTTTTTCTTAGTTTTCACATAAGGTCCGGGGTCAGGACAAAAGACAGATTTTTGACAAATTTCAAAATATGTCAGATATTGTCCAAATTATTTTTTATTTCACGTCTAGACATGTGAAATGCATGAACTAGTGCAAAAAAGTGTAACACAATTGGTCTGATTTTTTTTAGTACTTTTCAGTTTTTCTTAGTTTTCACATAAGGTCCGGGGTCAGGACAAAAGACAGATTTTTGACAAATTTCAAAATATGCCAGATATTGTCCAAATTATTTTTTATTTCACTTCTAGACATGTGAAATGCATGAACCAGTGCAAAAAAGTGTAACAAAATTGATTTGATTTTTTTTAGTACTTTTCAGTTTTTCTTAGTTTTCACATAAGGTCCGGGGTCAGGATAAAAGACAGATTTTTGACAAATTTCAAAATTCTCTGAGATATTGTCCAAATTATTTTTTATTTCACTTCTAGACATGTGAAATGCATGAACTAGTGCAAAAAAGTGTAACAAAATTGATTTGATTTTTTTTTAGTACTTTTCAGTTTTTCTTAGTTTTCACATAAGGTCCGGGGTCAGGACAAAAGACAGATTTTTGACAAATTTCAAAATCTGTCAGATATTGTCCAAATCATTTTTTATTTCATTTCTAGACATGTGAAATGCATGAACTAGGGCAAAAAAAGTGAAAAAAAAATTGGTCTGATTTTTTTTAGTACTTTTCAGTTTTTCTTAGTTTTCACATAAGGTCCGGGGTCAGGACAAAAGACAGATTTTTGACAAATTTCAAAATATGTCAGATATTGTCCAAATAATTTTTTATTTCACGTCTAGACATGTGAAATGCATGAACTAGGGCAAAAAAGTGTAAAAAAATTGGTTTGATTTTTTTTTAGTACCTTGCAGTTTTTCTTAGTTTTCACATAAGGTCCGGGGTCAGGACAAAAGACAGATTTTTGACAAATTTCAAAATATGTCAGATATTGTCCAAATTATTTTTTATTTCACGTCTAGACATGTGAAATGCATGAACTAGGGCAAAAAAGGGAAAAAAAATTGGTCTGATTTTTTTTTAGTACTTTTCAGTTTTTCTTAGTTTTCACATAAGGTCCGGGGTCAGGACAAAAGACAGATTTTTGACAAATTTCAAAATCTGTCAGATATTGTCCAAATCATTTTTTATTTCACTTCTAGACATGTGAAATGCATGAACTAGGGCAAGAAAGTGAAAAAAAATTGGTCTGATTTTTTTTAGTACTTTTCAGTTTTTCTTAGTTTTCACATAAGGTCCGGGGTCAGGACAAAAGACAGATTTTTGACAAATTTCAAAATATGTCAGATATTGTCCAAATTATTTTTTATTTCACGTCTAGACATGTGAAATGCATGAACTAGTGCAAAAAAGTCTAACAAAATTGATTTGATTTTTTTTAGTACTTTTCAGTTTTTCTTAGTTTTCACATAAGGTCCGGGGTCAGGACAAAAGACAGATTTTTGACAAATTTCAAAATCTGTCAGATATTGTCCAAATAATTTTTTATTTCACTTCTAGACATGTGAAATGCATGAACTAGGGCAAAAAAGTGTAAAAATATTGGTTTGATTTTTTTTAGTACCTTTCAGTTTTTCTTAGTTTTCACATAAGGTCCGGGGTCAGGACAAAAGACAGATTTTTGACAAATTTCAAAATCTGTCAGATATTGTCCAAATCATTTTTTATTTAATTTCTAGACATGTGAAATGCATGAACTAGGGCAAAAAAAGTGAAAAAAAATTGGTCTGATTTTTTTTAGTACTTTTCAGTTTTTCTTAGTTTTCACATAAGGTCCGGGGTCAGGACAAAATACAGATTTCTGACAAATTTAAAAATCTGTCAGATATTGTCCAAATCATTTTTTATTTAATTTCTAGACATGTGAAATGCATGAACTAGGGCAAGAAAGTGTGAAAAAATTTGTTTGATTTTTTTTTTGTACTTTTCAGTTTTTCTTAGTTTTCACATAAGGTCCGGGGTCAGGACAAAAGACAGATTTTTGACAAATTTCAAAATATGTCAGATATTGTCCAAATTATTTTTTATTTCACGTCTAGACATGTGAAATGCATGAACTAGTGCAAAAAAAGTGTAACAAAATTGGTTTGATTTTTTTTAGTACTTTTCAGTTTTTCTTAGTTTTCACATAAGGTCCGGGGGGTCAGGACAAAAGACAGATTTTTTACAAATTTCAAAATATGTCAGATATTGTCCAAATCATTTTTTATTTCACTTCTAGACATGTGAAATGCATGAACTAGGGCAAAAAAGTGTAAAAAAATTGGTTTGATTTTTTTTAGTACCTTGCAGTTTTTCTTAGTTTTCACATAAGGTCCGGGGTCAGGACAAAAGACAGATTTTTGACAAATTTCAAAATATGTCAGATATTGTCCAAATTATTTTTTATTTCACGTCTAGACATGTGAAATGCATGAACTAGGGCAAAAAAGGGAAAAAAAATTGGTCTGATTTTTTTTTAGTACCTTGCAGTTTTTCTTAGTTTTCACATAAGGTCCGGGGTCAGGACAAAAGACAGATTTTTGACAAATTTCAAAATATGTCAGATATTGTCCAAATCATTTTTTATTTCACTTCTAGACATGTGAAATGCATGAACTAGGGCAAAAAAGTGTAACAAAATTGGTTTGATTTTTTTTAGTACCTTTCAGTTTTTTTTAGTTTTCACATAAGGTCCGGGGTCAGGACAAAAGACAGATTTTTGACAAATTTCAAAATATGTCAGATATTGTCCAAATTATTTTTTATTTCACGTCTAGACATGTGAAATGCATGAACTAGGGCAAAAAAGGGAAAAAAAATTGGTCTGATTTTTTTTTAGTACCTTGCAGTTTTTCTTAGTTTTCACATAAGGTCCGGGGTCAGGACAAAAGACAGATTTTTGACAAATTTCAAAATCTGTCAGATATTGTCCAAATCATTTTTTATTTCATTTCTAGACATGTGAAATGCATGAACTAGGGCAAAAAAGGTGAAAAAAAAATTGGTCTGATTTTTTTTAGTACTTTTCAGTTTTTCTTAGTTTTCACATAAGGTCCGGGGTCAGCACAAAAGACAGATTTTTGACAAATTTCAAAATCTGTCAGATATTGTCCAAATTATTTTTTATTTCACTTCTAGACATGTGAAATGCATGAACTAGGGCAAAAAAAGTGAAAAAAAATTGGTCTGATTTTTTTTTAGTACCTTGCAGTTTTTCTTAGTTTTCACATAAGGTCCGGGGTCAGGACAAAAGACAGATTTTTGACAAATTTCAAAATATGTCAGATATTGTCCAAATTATTTTTTATTTCACTTCTAGACATGTGAAATGCATGAACTAGGGCAAAAAAAGTGAAAAAAAATTGGTCTGATTTTTTTTTAGTACCTTTCAGTTTTTCTTAGTTTTCACATAAGGTCCGGGGTCAGCACAAAAGACAGTTTTTTGACAAATTTCAAAATCTGTCAGATATTGTCCAAGTCATTTTTTATTTCACTTCTAGACATGTGAAATGCATGAACTAGTGCAAAAAAGTGTAACAAAATTGATTTGTTTTTTTTTTAGTACTTTTCAGTTTTTCTTAGTTTTCACATAAGGTCCGGGGTCAGGACAAAAGACAGATTTTTGACAAATTTCAAAATCTGTCAGATATTGTCCAAATCATTTTTTATTTCATTTCTAGACATGTGAAATGCATGAACTAGGGCAAAAAAGGTGAAAAAAAAATTGGTCTGATTTTTTTTAGTACTTTTCAGTTTTTCTTAGTTTTCACATAAGGTCCGGGGTCAGGACAAAAGACAGATTTTTGACAAATTTCAAAATATGTCAGATATTGTCCAAATTATTTTTTATTTCACGTCTAGACATGTGAAATGCATGAACTAGTGCAAAAAGTGTAACAAAATTGATTTGATTTTTTTTTAGTACTTTTCAGTTTTTCTTAGTTTTCACATAAGGTCCGGGGTCAGGACAAAAGACAGATTTTTGACAAATTTCAAAATCTGTCAGATATTGTCCAAATTATTTTTTATTTCACGTCTAGACATGTGAAATGCATGAACTAGGGCAAAAAAGGGAAAAAAAATTGGTCTGATTTTTTTTTAGTACCTTGCAGTTTTTCTTAGTTTTCACATAAGGTCCGGGGTCAGGACAAAAGACAGATTTTTGACAAATTTCAAAATCTGTCAGATATTGTCCAAATCATTTTTTATTTCATTTCTAGACATGTGAAATGCATGAACTAGGGCAAAAAAGGTGAAAAAAAAATTGGTCTGATTTTTTTTAGTACTTTTCAGTTTTTCTTAGTTTTCACATAAGGTCCGGGGTCAGCACAAAAGACAGATTTTTGACAAATTTCAAAATCTGTCAGATATTGTCCAAATTATTTTTTATTTCACTTCTAGACATGTGAAATGCATGAACTAGGGCAAAAAAAGTGAAAAAAAATTGGTCTGATTTTTTTTTAGTACCTTGCAGTTTTTCTTAGTTTTCACATAAGGTCCGGGGTCAGGACAAAAGACAGATTTTTGACAAATTTCAAAATATGTCAGATATTGTCCAAATTATTTTTTATTTCACTTCTAGACATGTGAAATGCATGAACTAGGGCAAAAAAAGTGAAAAAAAATTGGTCTGATTTTTTTTTAGTACCTTTCAGTTTTTCTTAGTTTTCACATAAGGTCCGGGGTCAGCACAAAAGACAGTTTTTTGACAAATTTCAAAATCTGTCAGATATTGTCCAAGTCATTTTTTATTTCACTTCTAGACATGTGAAATGCATGAACTAGTGCAAAAAAGTGTAACAAAATTGATTTGTTTTTTTTTTAGTACTTTTCAGTTTTTCTTAGTTTTCACATAAGGTCCGGGGTCAGGACAAAAGACAGATTTTTGACAAATTTCAAAATCTGTCAGATATTGTCCAAATCATTTTTTATTTCATTTCTAGACATGTGAAATGCATGAACTAGGGCAAAAAAGGTGAAAAAAAAATTGGTCTGATTTTTTTTAGTACTTTTCAGTTTTTCTTAGTTTTCACATAAGGTCCGGGGTCAGGACAAAAGACAGATTTTTGACAAATTTCAAAATATGTCAGATATTGTCCAAATTATTTTTTATTTCACGTCTAGACATGTGAAATGCATGAACTAGTGCAAAAAGTGTAACAAAATTGATTTGATTTTTTTTTAGTACTTTTCAGTTTTTCTTAGTTTTCACATAAGGTCCGGGGTCAGGACAAAAGACAGATTTTTGACAAATTTCAAAATCTGTCAGATATTGTCCAAATCATTTTTTATTTCATTTCTAGACATGTGAAATGCATGAACTAGGGCAAAAAAAGTGAAAAAAAAATTGGTCTGATTTTTTTTAGTACTTTTCAGTTTTTCTTAGTTTTCACATAAGGTCCGGGGTCAGGACAAAATACAGATTTCTGACAAATTTAAAAATCTGTCAGATATTGTCCAAATCATTTTTTATTTAATTTCTAGACATGTGAAATGCATGAACTAGGGCAAGAAAGTGTGAAAAAATTTGTTTGATTTTTTTTTTGTACTTTTCAGTTTTTCTTAGTTTTCACATAAGGTCCGGGGTCAGGACAAAAGACAGATTTTTGACAAATTTCAAAATATGTCAGATATTGTCCAAATTATTTTTTATTTCACGTCTAGACATGTGAAATGCATGAACTAGGGCAAAAAAGGGAAAAAAAATTGGTCTGATTTTTTTTTAGTACCTTGCAGTTTTTCTTAGTTTTCACATAAGGTCCGGGGTCAGGACAAAAGACAGATTTTTGACAAATTTCAAAATCTGTCAGATATTGTCCAAATCATTTTTTATTTCATTTCTAGACATGTGAAATGCATGAACTAGGGCAAAAAAGGTGAAAAAAAAATTGGTCTGATTTTTTTTAGTACTTTTCAGTTTTTCTTAGTTTTCACATAAGGTCCGGGGTCAGCACAAAAGACAGATTTTTGACAAATTTCAAAATCTGTCAGATATTGTCCAAATTATTTTTTATTTCACTTCTAGACATGTGAAATGCATGAACTAGGGCAAAAAAAGTGAAAAAAAATTGGTCTGATTTTTTTTTAGTACCTTGCAGTTTTTCTTAGTTTTCACATAAGGTCCGGGGTCAGGACAAAAGACAGATTTTTGACAAATTTCAAAATATGTCAGATATTGTCCAAATTATTTTTTATTTCACTTCTAGACATGTGAAATGCATGAACTAGGGCAAAAAAAGTGAAAAAAAATTGGTCTGATTTTTTTTTAGTACCTTTCAGTTTTTCTTAGTTTTCACATAAGGTCCGGGGTCAGCACAAAAGACAGTTTTTTGACAAATTTCAAAATCTGTCAGATATTGTCCAAATTATTTTTTATTTCACGTCTAGACATGTGAAATGCATGAACTAGTGCAAAAAGTGTAACAAAATTGATTTGATTTTTTTTTAGTACTTTTCAGTTTTTCTTAGTTTTCACATAAGGTCCGGGGTCAGGACAAAAGACAGATTTTTGACAAATTTCAAAATCTGTCAGATATTGTCCAAATCATTTTTTATTTCATTTCTAGACATGTGAAATGCATGAACTAGGGCAAAAAAAGTGAAAAAAAAATTGGTCTGATTTTTTTTAGTACTTTTCAGTTTTTCTTAGTTTTCACATAAGGTCCGGGGTCAGGACAAAAGACAGATTTTTGACAAATTTCAAAATATGTCAGATATTGTCCAAATCATTTTTTATTTCACTTCTAGACATGTGAAATGCATGAACTAGGGCAAAAAAGTGTGAAAAAATTGGTTTGATTTTTTTTAGTACCTTGCAGTTTTTCTTAGTTTTCACATAAGGTCCGGGGTCAGGACAAAAGACAGATTTTTGACAAATTTCAAAATATGCCAGATATTGTCCAAATTATTTTTTATTTCACTTCTAGACATGTGAAATGCATGAACTAGTGCAAAAAAGTGTAACAAAATTGGTTTGATTTTTTTTTAGTACTTTTCAGTTTTTCTTAGTTTTCACATAAGGTCCGGGGTCAGGACAAAAGACAGATTTTTGACAAATTTCAAAATCTGTCAGATATTGTCCAAATCATTTTTTATTTCACTTCTAGACATGTGAAATGCATGAACTAGGGCAAAAAAGTGTGAAAAAATTGGTTTGATTTTTTTTAGTACCTTGCAGTTTTTCTTAGTTTTCACATAAGGTCCGGGGTCAGGACAAAAGACAGATTTTTGACAAATTTCAAAATATGTCAGATATTGTCCAAATCATTTTTTATTTCACTTATAGACATGTGAAATGTATGAACTAGGGCAAAAAAGTGTAAAAAAATTGGTTTGATTTTTTTTTAGTACCTTGCAGTTTTTCTTAGTTTTCACATAAGGTCCGGGGTCAGGACAAAAGACAGATTTTTGACAAATTTCAAAATATGCCAGATATTGTCCAAATTATTTTTTATTTCACTTCTAGACATGTGAAATGCATGAACTAGTGCAAAAAAGTGTGAAAAAATTGGTTTGATTTTTTTTAGTACCTTGCAGTTTTTCTTAGTTTTCACATAAGGTCCGGGGTCAGGACAAAAGACAGATTTTTGACAAATTTCAAAATATGTCAGATATTGTCCAAATCATTTTTTATTTCACTTATAGACATGTGAAATGTATGAACTAGGGCAAAAAAGTGTAAAAAAATTGGTTTGATTTTTTTTTAGTACCTTGCAGTTTTTCTTAGTTTTCACATAAGGTCCGGGGTCAGGACAAAAGACAGATTTTTGACAAATTTCAAAATATGCCAGATATTGTCCAAATTATTTTTTATTTCACTTCTAGACATGTGAAATGCATGAACTAGTGCAAAAAAGTGTAACAAAATTGGTTTGATTTTTTTTTAGTACTTTTCAGTTTTTCTTAGTTTTCACATAAGGTCCGGGGTCAGGACAAAAGACAGATTTTTGACAAATTTCAAAATCTGTCAGATATTGTCCAAATCATTTTTTATTTCACTTCTAGACATGTGAAATGCATGAACTAGGGCAAAAAAGTGTGAAAAAATTGGTTTGATTTTTTTTAGTACCTTGCAGTTTTTCTTAGTTTTCACATAAGGTCCGGGGTCAGGACAAAAGACAGATTTTTGACAAATTTCAAAATATGTCAGATATTGTCCAAATCATTTTTTATTTCACTTATAGACATGTGAAATGTATGAACTAGGGCAAAAAAGTGTAAAAAAATTGGTTTGATTTTTTTTTAGTACCTTGCAGTTTTTCTTAGTTTTCACATAAGGTCCGGGGTCAGGACAAAAGACAGATTTTTGACAAATTTCAAAATATGCCAGATATTGTCCAAATTATTTTTTATTTCACTTCTAGACATGTGAAATGCATGAACTAGTGCAAAAAAGTGTAACAAAATTGGTTTGATTTTTTTTTAGTACTTTTCAGTTTTTCTTAGTTTTCACATAAGGTCCGGGGTCAGGACAAAAGACAGATTTTTGACAAATTTCAAAATCTGTCAGATATTGTCCAAATCATTTTTTATTTCACTTCTAGACATGTGAAATGCATGAACTAGGGCAAAAAAGTGTGAAAAAATTGGTTTGATTTTTTTTAGTACCTTGCAGTTTTTCTTAGTTTTCACATAAGGTCCGGGGTCAGGACAAAAGACAGATTTTTGACAAATTTCAAAATATGTCAGATATTGTCCAAATCATTTTTTATTTCACTTATAGACATGTGAAATGTATGAACTAGGGCAAAAAAGTGTAAAAAAATTGGTTTGATTTTTTTTTAGTACCTTGCAGTTTTTCTTAGTTTTCACATAAGGTCCGGGGTCAGGACAAAAGACAGATTTTTGACAAATTTCAAAATATGCCAGATATTGTCCAAATTATTTTTTATTTCACTTCTAGACATGTGAAATGCATGAACTAGTGCAAAAAAGTGTAACAAAATTGGTTTGATTTTTTTTTAGTACTTTTCAGTTTTTCTTAGTTTTCACATAAGGTCCGGGGTCAGGACAAAAGACAGATTTTTGACAAATTTCAAAATCTGTCAGATATTGTCCAAATCATTTTTTATTTCACTTATAGACATGTGAAATGTATGAACTAGGGCAAAAAAGTGTAAAAAAATTGGTTTGATTTTTTTTTAGTACCTTGCAGTTTTTCTTAGTTTTCACATAAGGTCCGGGGTCAGGACAAAAGACAGATTTTTGACAAATTTCAAAATATGCCAGATATTGTCCAAATTATTTTTTATTTCACTTCTAGACATGTGAAATGCATGAACTAGTGCAAAAAAGTGTAACAAAATTGATTTGATTTTTTTTAGTACTTTTCAGTTTTTCTTAGTTTTCACATAAGGTCCGGGGTCAGGACAAAAGACAGATTTTTGACAAATTTCAAAATCTGTCAGATATTGTCCAAATCATTTTTTATTTAATTTCTAGACATGTGAAATGCATGAACTAGGGCAAGAAAGTGAAAAAAAATTGGTCTGATTTTTTTTAGTACTTTTCAGTTTTTCTTAGTTTTCAGATAAGGTCCGGGGTCAGGACAAAAGACAGATTTTTGACAAATTTCAAAATATGTCAGATATTGTCCAAATTATTTTTTATTTCACGTCTAGACATGTGAAATGCATGAACTAGTGCAAAAAAGTCTAACAAAATTGATTTGATTTTTTTTAGTACTTTTCAGTTTTTCTTAGTTTTCACATAAGGTCCGGGGTCAGGACAAAAGACAGATTTTTGACAAATTTCAAAATCTGTCAGATATTGTCCAAATAATTTTTTATTTCACTTCTAGACATGTGAAATGCATGAACTAGGGCAAAAAAGTGTAAAAATATTGGTTTGATTTTTTTTAGTACCTTTCAGTTTTTCTTAGTTTTCACATAAGGTCCGGAGTCAGGACAAAAGACAGATTTTTGACAAATTTCAAAATCTGTCAGATATTGTCCAAATCATTTTTTATTTAATTTCTAGACATGTGAAATGCATGAACTAGGGCAAAAAAAGTGAAAAAAAATTGGTCTGATTTTTTTTAGTACTTTTCAGTTTTTCTTAGTTTTCACATAAGGTCCGGGGGGTCAGGACAAAAGACAGATTTTTTACAAATTTCAAAATATGTCAGATATTGTCCAAATCATTTTTTATTTCACTTCTAGACATGTGAAATGCATGAACTAGGGCAAAAAAGTGTAAAAAAATTGGTTTGATTTTTTTTTAGTACCTTGCAGTTTTTCTTAGTTTTCACATAAGGTCCGGGGTCAGGACAAAAGACAGATTTTTGACAAATTTCAAAATATGTCAGATATTGTCCAAATCATTTTTTATTTCACGTCTAGACATGTGAAATGCATGAACTAGTGCAAAAAAGTGTAACAAAATTGGTTTGATTTTTTTTAGTACCTTTCAGTTTTTCTTAGTTTTCACATAAGGTCCGGGGTCAGCACAAAAGACAGATTTTTGACAAATTTCAAAATCTGTCAGATATTGTCCAAGTCATTTTTTATTTCACTTCTAGACATGTGAAATGCATGAACTAGGGCAAAAAAGTGTAAAAAAATTGGTTTGATTTTTTTTAGTACCTTACAGTTTTTCTTAGTTTTCACATAAGGTCCGGGGGGTCAGGACAAAAGACAGATTTTTGACAAATTTCAAAATATGTCAGATATTGTCCAAATAATTTTTTATTTCACTTCTAGACATGTGAAATGCATGAACTAGGGCAAAAAAGTGTAAAAAAATTGGTTTGATTTTTTTTTAGTACCTTTCAGTTTTTCTTAGATTTCACAAAAGGTCCGGGGTCAGGACAAAAGACAGAATTTTGACAAATTTCAAAATATGTCAGATATTGTCCAAATCATTTTTTATTTCACTTATAGACATGTGAAATGCATGAACTAGGGCAAAAAAGTGTAACAAAATTGGTTTGATTTTTTTTTAGTACTTTTCAGTTTTTCTTAGTTTTCACATAAGGTCCGGGGTCAGGACAAAAGACAGATTTTTGACAAATTTCAAAATCTGTCAGATATTGTCCAAATCATTTTTTATTTCACTTCTAGACATGTGAAATGCATGAACTAGGGCAAAAAAGTGTGAAAAAATTGGTTTGATTTTTTTTAGTACCTTGCAGTTTTTCTTAGTTTTCACATAAGGTCCGGGGTCAGGACAAAAGACAGATTTTTGACAAATTTCAAAATATGTCAGATATTGTCCAAATCATTTTTTATTTCACGTCTAGACATGTGAAATGCATGAACTAGGGCAAAAAAAGTGAAAAAAAAATTGGTCTGATTTTTTTTAGTACTTTTCAGTTTTTCTTAGTTTTCACATAAGGTCCGGGGTCAGGACAAAAGACAGATTTTTGACAAATTTCAAAATATGTCAGATATTGTCCAAATTATTTTTTATTTCACGTCTAGACATGTGAAATGCATGAACTAGTGCAAAAAAGTGTAACAAAATTGATTTGATTTTTTTTTAGTACTTTTCAGTTTTTCTTAGTTTTCACATAAGGTCCGGGGTCAGGACAAAAGACAGATTTTTGACAAATTTCAAAATCTGTCAGATATTGTCCAAGTCATTTTTTATTTCACTTCTAGACATGTGAAATGCATGAACTAGGGCAAAAAAGTGTAAAAAAATTGGTTTGATTTTTTTTAGTACCTTACAGTTTTTCTTAGTTTTCACATAAGGTCCGGGGGGTCAGGACAAAAGACAGATTTTTGACAAATTTCAAAATATGTCAGATATTGTCCAAATTATTTTTTATTTCACTTCTAGACATGTGAAATGCATGAACTAGGGCAAAAAAAGTGAAAAAAAATTGGTCTGATTTTTTTTTAATACCTTGCAGTTTTTCTTAGTTTTCACATAAGGTCCGGGGTCAGGACAAAAGACAGATTTTTGACAAATTTCAAAATATGTCAGATATTGTCCAAATCATTTTTTATTTCACGTCTAGACATGTGAAATGCATGAACTAGTGCAAAAAAGTGTAACAAAATTGGTTTGATTTTTTTTAGTACCTTTCAGTTTTTCTTAGTTTTCACATAAGGTCCGGGGTCAGGACAAAAGACAGATTTTTGACAAATTTCAAAATATGTCAGATATTGTCCAAATCATTTTTTATTTCACTTATAGACATGTGAAATGTATGAACTAGGGCAAAAAAGTGTAAAAAAATTGGTTTGATTTTTTTTTAGTACCTTGCAGTTTTTCTTAGTTTTCACATAAGGTCCGGGGTCAGGACAAAAGACAGATTTTTGACAAATTTCAAAATATGCCAGATATTGTCCAAATTATTTTTTATTTCACTTCTAGACATGTGAAATGCATGAACTAGTGCAAAAAAGTGTAACAAAATTGGTTTGATTTTTTTTTAGTACTTTTCAGTTTTTCTTAGTTTTCACATAAGGTCCGGGGTCAGGACAAAAGACAGATTTTTGACAAATTTCAAAATCTGTCAGATATTGTCCAAATCATTTTTTATTTCACTTATAGACATGTGAAATGTATGAACTAGGGCAAAAAAGTGTAAAAAAATTGGTTTGATTTTTTTTTAGTACCTTGCAGTTTTTCTTAGTTTTCACATAAGGTCCGGGGTCAGGACAAAAGACAGATTTTTGACAAATTTCAAAATATGCCAGATATTGTCCAAATTATTTTTTATTTCACTTCTAGACATGTGAAATGCATGAACTAGTGCAAAAAAGTGTAACAAAATTGATTTGATTTTTTTTAGTACTTTTCAGTTTTTCTTAGTTTTCACATAAGGTCCGGGGTCAGGACAAAAGACAGATTTTTGACAAATTTCAAAATCTGTCAGATATTGTCCAAATCATTTTTTATTTAATTTCTAGACATGTGAAATGCATGAACTAGGGCAAGAAAGTGAAAAAAAATTGGTCTGATTTTTTTTAGTACTTTTCAGTTTTTCTTAGTTTTCACATAAGGTCCGGGGTCAGGACAAAAGACAGATTTTTGACAAATTTCAAAATATGTCAGATATTGTCCAAATTATTTTTTATTTCACGTCTAGACATGTGAAATGCATGAACTAGTGCAAAAAAGTCTAACAAAATTGATTTGATTTTTTTTAGTACTTTTCAGTTTTTCTTAGTTTTCACATAAGGTCCGGGGTCAGGACAAAAGACAGATTTTTGACAAATTTCAAAATCTGTCAGATATTGTCCAAATAATTTTTTATTTCACTTCTAGACATGTGAAATGCATGAACTAGGGCAAAAAAGTGTAAAAATATTGGTTTGATTTTTTTTAGTACCTTTCAGTTTTTCTTAGTTTTCACATAAGGTCCGGGGTCAGGACAAAAGACAGATTTTTGACAAATTTCAAAATCTGTCAGATATTGTCCAAATCATTTTTTATTTAATTTCTAGACATGTGAAATGCATGAACTAGGGCAAAAAAAGTGAAAAAAAATTGGTCTGATTTTTTTTAGTACTTTTCAGTTTTTCTTAGTTTTCACATAAGGTCCGGGGGGTCAGGACAAAAGACAGATTTTTTACAAATTTCAAAATATGTCAGATATTGTCCAAATCATTTTTTATTTCACTTCTAGACATGTGAAATGCATGAACTAGGGCAAAAAAGTGTAAAAAAATTGGTTTGATTTTTTTTTAGTACCTTGCAGTTTTTCTTAGTTTTCACATAAGGTCCGGGGTCAGGACAAAAGACAGATTTTTGACAAATTTCAAAATATGTCAGATATTGTCCAAATCATTTTTTATTTCACGTCTAGACATGTGAAATGCATGAACTAGTGCAAAAAAGTGTAACAAAATTGGTTTGATTTTTTTTAGTACCTTTCAGTTTTTCTTAGTTTTCACATAAGGTCCGGGGTCAGCACAAAAGACAGATTTTTGACAAATTTCAAAATCTGTCAGATATTGTCCAAGTCATTTTTTATTTCACTTCTAAACATGTGAAATGCATGAACTAGGGCAAAAAAGTGTAAAAAAATTGGTTTGATTTTTTTTAGTACCTTACAGTTTTTCTTAGTTTTCACATAAGGTCCGGGGGGTCAGGACAAAAGACAGATTTTTGAAAAATTTCAAAATATGTCAGATATTGTCCAAATTATTTTTTATTTCACTTCTAGACATGTGAAATGCATGAACTAGGGCAAAAAAAGTGAAAAAAAATTGGTTTGATTTTTTTTTAGTACCTTTCAGTTTTTCTTAGATTTCACAAAAGGTCCGGGGTCAGGACAAAAGACAGAATTTTGACAAATTTCAAAATATGTCAGATATTGTCCAAATCATTTTTTATTTCACTTATAGACATGTGAAATGCATGAACTAGGGCAAAAAAGTGTAACAAAATTGGTTTGATTTTTTTTTAGTACTTTTCAGTTTTTCTTAGTTTTCACATAAGGTCCGGGGTCAGGACAAAAGACAGATTTTTGACAAATTTCAAAATCTGTCAGATATTGTCCAAATCATTTTTTATTTCACTTCTAGACATGTGAAATGCATGAACTAGGGCAAAAAAGTGTGAAAAAATTGGTTTGATTTTTTTTAGTACCTTGCAGTTTTTCTTAGTTTTCACATAAGGTCCGGGGTCAGGACAAAAGACAGATTTTTGACAAATTTCAAAATATGTCAGATATTGTCCAAATCATTTTTTATTTCACTTATAGACATGTGAAATGTATGAACTAGGGCAAAAAAGTGTAAAAAAATTGGTTTGATTTTTTTTTAGTACCTTGCAGTTTTTCTTAGATTTCACAAAAGGTCCGGGGTCAGGACAAAAGACAGAATTTTGACAAATTTCAAAATATGTCAGATATTGTCCAAATCATTTTTTATTTCACTTATAGACATGTGAAATGCATGAACTAGGGCAAAAAAGTGTAACAAAATTGGTTTGATTTTTTTTTAGTACTTTTCAGTTTTTCTTAGTTTTCACATAAGGTCCGGGGTCAGGACAAAAGACAGATTTTTGACAAATTTCAAAATCTGTCAGATATTGTCCAAATCATTTTTTATTTCACTTCTAGACATGTGAAATGCATGAACTAGGGCAAAAAAGTGTGAAAAAATTGGTTTGATTTTTTTTAGTACCTTGCAGTTTTTCTTAGTTTTCACATAAGGTCCGGGGTCAGGACAAAAGACAGATTTTTGACAAATTTCAAAATATGTCAGATATTGTCCAAATCATTTTTTATTTCACTTATAGACATGTGAAATGTATGAACTAGGGCAAAAAAGTGTAAAAAAATTGGTTTGATTTTTTTTTAGTACCTTGCAGTTTTTCTTAGTTTTCACATAAGGTCCGGGGTCAGGACAAAAGACAGATTTTTGACAAATTTCAAAATATGCCAGATATTGTCCAAATTATTTTTTATTTCACTTCTAGACATGTGAAATGCATGAACTAGTGCAAAAAAGTGTAACAAAATTGGTTTGATTTTTTTTTAGTACTTTTCAGTTTTTCTTAGTTTTCACATAAGGTCCGGGGTCAGGACAAAAGACAGATTTTTGACAAATTTCAAAATCTGTCAGATATTGTCCAAATCATTTTTTATTTCACTTCTAGACATGTGAAATGCATGAACTAGGGCAAAAAAGTGTGAAAAAATTGGTTTGATTTTTTTTAGTACCTTGCAGTTTTTCTTAGTTTTCACATAAGGTCCGGGGTCAGGACAAAAGACAGATTTTTGACAAATTTCAAAATATGTCAGATATTGTCCAAATCATTTTTTATTTCACTTATAGACATGTGAAATGTATGAACTAGGGCAAAAAAGTGTAAAAAAATTGGTTTGATTTTTTTTTAGTACCTTGCAGTTTTTCTTAGTTTTCACATAAGGTCCGGGGTCAGGACAAAAGACAGATTTTTGACAAATTTCAAAATATGCCAGATATTGTCCAAATTATTTTTTATTTCACTTCTAGACATGTGAAATGCATGAACTAGTGCAAAAAAGTGTAACAAAATTGATTTGATTTTTTTTAGTACTTTTCAGTTTTTCTTAGTTTTCACATAAGGTCCGGGGTCAGGACAAAAGACAGATTTTTGACAAATTTCAAAATATGCCAGATATTGTCCAAATTATTTTTTATTTCACTTCTAGACATGTGAAATGCATGAACTAGTGCAAAAAAGTGTAACAAAATTGGTTTGATTTTTTTTTAGTACTTTTCAGTTTTTCTTAGTTTTCACATAAGGTCCGGGGTCAGGACAAAAGACAGATTTTTGACAAATTTCAAAATCTGTCAGATATTGTCCAAATCATTTTTTATTTCACTTATAGACATGTGAAATGTATGAACTAGGGCAAAAAAGTGTAAAAAAATTGGTTTGATTTTTTTTTAGTACCTTGCAGTTTTTCTTAGTTTTCACATAAGGTCCGGGGTCAGGACAAAAGACAGATTTTTGACAAATTTCAAAATATGCCAGATATTGTCCAAATTATTTTTTATTTCACTTCTAGACATGTGAAATGCATGAACTAGTGCAAAAAAGTGTAACAAAATTGATTTGATTTTTTTTAGTACTTTTCAGTTTTTCTTAGTTTTCACATAAGGTCCGGGGTCAGGACAAAAGACAGATTTTTGACAAATTTCAAAATCTGTCAGATATTGTCCAAATCATTTTTTATTTAATTTCTAGACATGTGAAATGCATGAACTAGGGCAAGAAAGTGAAAAAAAATTGGTCTGATTTTTTTTAGTACTTTTCAGTTTTTCTTAGTTTTCACATAAGGTCCGGGGTCAGGACAAAAGACAGATTTTTGACAAATTTCAAAATATGTCAGATATTGTCCAAATTATTTTTTATTTCACGTCTAGACATGTGAAATGCATGAACTAGTGCAAAAAAGTGTAACAAAATTGGTTTGATTTTTTTTAGTACCTTTCAGTTTTTCTTAGTTTTCACATAAGGTCCGGGGTCAGCACAAAAGACAGATTTTTGACAAATTTCAAAATCTGTCAGATATTGTCCAAGTCATTTTTTATTTCACTTCTAGACATGTGAAATGCATGAACTAGGGCAAAAAAGTGTAAAAAAATTGGTTTGATTTTTTTTAGTACCTTACAGTTTTTCTTAGTTTTCACATAAGGTCCGGGGGGTCAGGACAAAAGACAGATTTTTGAAAAATTTCAAAATATGTCAGATATTGTCCAAATTATTTTTTATTTCACTTCTAGACATGTGAAATGCATGAACTAGGGCAAAAAAAGTGAAAAAAAATTGGTTTGATTTTTTTTTAGTACCTTTCAGTTTTTCTTAGATTTCACAAAAGGTCCGGGGTCAGGACAAAAGACAGAATTTTGACAAATTTCAAAATATGTCAGATATTGTCCAAATCATTTTTTATTTCACTTATAGACATGTGAAATGCATGAACTAGGGCAAAAAAGTGTAACAAAATTGGTTTGATTTTTTTTTAGTACTTTTCAGTTTTTCTTAGTTTTCACATAAGGTCCGGGGTCAGGACAAAAGACAGATTTTTGACAAATTTCAAAATCTGTCAGATATTGTCCAAATCATTTTTTATTTCACTTCTAGACATGTGAAATGCATGAACTAGGGCAAAAAAGTGTGAAAAAATTGGTTTGATTTTTTTTAGTACCTTGCAGTTTTTCTTAGTTTTCACATAAGGTCCGGGGTCAGGACAAAAGACAGATTTTTGACAAATTTCAAAATATGTCAGATATTGTCCAAATCATTTTTTATTTCACTTATAGACATGTGAAATGTATGAACTAGGGCAAAAAAGTGTAAAAAAATTGGTTTGATTTTTTTTTAGTACCTTGCAGTTTTTCTTAGATTTCACAAAAGGTCCGGGGTCAGGACAAAAGACAGAATTTTGACAAATTTCAAAATATGTCAGATATTGTCCAAATCATTTTTTATTTCACTTATAGACATGTGAAATGCATGAACTAGGGCAAAAAAGTGTAACAAAATTGGTTTGATTTTTTTTTAGTACTTTTCAGTTTTTCTTAGTTTTCACATAAGGTCCGGGGTCAGGACAAAAGACAGATTTTTGACAAATTTCAAAATCTGTCAGATATTGTCCAAATCATTTTTTATTTCACTTCTAGACATGTGAAATGCATGAACTAGGGCAAAAAAGTGTGAAAAAATTGGTTTGATTTTTTTTAGTACCTTGCAGTTTTTCTTAGTTTTCACATAAGGTCCGGGGTCAGGACAAAAGACAGATTTTTGACAAATTTCAAAATATGTCAGATATTGTCCAAATCATTTTTTATTTCACTTATAGACATGTGAAATGTATGAACTAGGGCAAAAAAGTGTAAAAAAATTGGTTTGATTTTTTTTTAGTACCTTGCAGTTTTTCTTAGTTTTCACATAAGGTCCGGGGTCAGGACAAAAGACAGATTTTTGACAAATTTCAAAATATGCCAGATATTGTCCAAATTATTTTTTATTTCACTTCTAGACATGTGAAATGCATGAACTAGGGCAAAAAAAGTGAAAAAAAATTGGTTTGATTTTTTTTTAGTACCTTGCAGTTTTTCTTAGTTTTCACATAAGGTCCGGGGTCAGGACAAAAGACAGAATTTTGACAAATTTCAAAATATGTCAGATATTGTCCAAATCATTTTTTATTTCACTTATAGACATGTGAAATGCATGAACTAGGGCAAAAAAGTGTAACAAAATTGGTTTGATTTTTTTTTAGTACTTTTCAGTTTTTCTTAGTTTTCACATAAGGTCCGGGGTCAGGACAAAAGACAGATTTTTGACAAATTTCAAAATCTGTCAGATATTGTCCAAATCATTTTTTATTTCACTTCTAGACATGTGAAATGCATGAACTAGGGCAAAAAAGTGTGAAAAAATTGGTTTGATTTTTTTTAGTACCTTGCAGTTTTTCTTAGTTTTCACATAAGGTCCGGGGTCAGGACAAAAGACAGATTTTTGACAAATTTCAAAATATGTCAGATATTGTCCAAATCATTTTTTATTTCACTTATAGACATGTGAAATGTATGAACTAGGGCAAAAAAGTGTAAAAAAATTGGTTTGATTTTTTTTTAGTACCTTGCAGTTTTTCTTAGATTTCACAAAAGGTCCGGGGTCAGGACAAAAGACAGAATTTTGACAAATTTCAAAATATGTCAGATATTGTCCAAATCATTTTTTATTTCACTTATAGACATGTGAAATGCATGAACTAGGGCAAAAAAGTGTAACAAAATTGGTTTGATTTTTTTTTAGTACTTTTCAGTTTTTCTTAGTTTTCACATAAGGTCCGGGGTCAGGACAAAAGACAGATTTTTGACAAATTTCAAAATCTGTCAGATATTGTCCAAATCATTTTTTATTTCACTTCTAGACATGTGAAATGCATGAACTAGGGCAAAAAAAGTGAAAAAAAATTGGTTTGATTTTTTTTTAGTACCTTTCAGTTTTTCTTAGATTTCACAAAAGGTCCGGGGTCAGGACAAAAGACAGAATTTTGACAAATTTCAAAATATGTCAGATATTGTCCAAATCATTTTTTATTTCACTTATAGACATGTGAAATGCATGAACTAGGGCAAAAAAGTGTAACAAAATTGGTTTGATTTTTTTTTAGTACTTTTCAGTTTTTCTTAGTTTTCACATAAGGTCCGGGGTCAGGACAAAAGACAGATTTTTGACAAATTTCAAAATCTGTCAGATATTGTCCAAATCATTTTTTATTTCACTTCTAGACATGTGAAATGCATGAACTAGGGCAAAAAAGTGTGAAAAAATTGGTTTGATTTTTTTTAGTACCTTGCAGTTTTTCTTAGTTTTCACATAAGGTCCGGGGTCAGGACAAAAGACAGATTTTTGACAAATTTCAAAATATGTCAGATATTGTCCAAATCATTTTTTATTTCACTTATAGACATGTGAAATGTATGAACTAGGGCAAAAAAGTGTAAAAAAATTGGTTTGATTTTTTTTTAGTACCTTGCAGTTTTTCTTAGATTTCACAAAAGGTCCGGGGTCAGGACAAAAGACAGAATTTTGACAAATTTCAAAATATGTCAGATATTGTCCAAATCATTTTTTATTTCACTTATAGACATGTGAAATGCATGAACTAGGGCAAAAAAGTGTAACAAAATTGGTTTGATTTTTTTTTAGTACTTTTCAGTTTTTCTTAGTTTTCACATAAGGTCCGGGGTCAGGACAAAAGACAGATTTTTGACAAATTTCAAAATCTGTCAGATATTGTCCAAATCATTTTTTATTTCACTTCTAGACATGTGAAATGCATGAACTAGGGCAAAAAAGTGTGAAAAAATTGGTTTGATTTTTTTTAGTACCTTGCAGTTTTTCTTAGTTTTCACATAAGGTCCGGGGTCAGGACAAAAGACAGATTTTTGACAAATTTCAAAATATGTCAGATATTGTCCAAATCATTTTTTATTTCACTTATAGACATGTGAAATGTATGAACTAGGGCAAAAAAGTGTAAAAAAATTGGTTTGATTTTTTTTTAGTACCTTGCAGTTTTTCTTAGTTTTCACATAAGGTCCGGGGTCAGGACAAAAGACAGATTTTTGACAAATTTCAAAATATGCCAGATATTGTCCAAATTATTTTTTATTTCACTTCTAGACATGTGAAATGCATGAACTAGTGCAAAAAAGTGTAACAAAATTGGTTTGATTTTTTTTTAGTACTTTTCAGTTTTTCTTAGTTTTCACATAAGGTCCGGGGTCAGGACAAAAGACAGATTTTTGACAAATTTCAAAATCTGTCAGATATTGTCCAAATCATTTTTTATTTCACTTCTAGACATGTGAAATGCATGAACTAGGGCAAAAAAGTGTGAAAAAATTGGTTTGATTTTTTTTAGTACCTTGCAGTTTTTCTTAGTTTTCACATAAGGTCCGGGGTCAGGACAAAAGACAGATTTTTGACAAATTTCAAAATATGTCAGATATTGTCCAAATCATTTTTTATTTCACTTATAGACATGTGAAATGTATGAACTAGGGCAAAAAAGTGTAAAAAAATTGGTTTGATTTTTTTTTAGTACCTTGCAGTTTTTCTTAGTTTTCACATAAGGTCCGGGGTCAGGACAAAAGACAGATTTTTGACAAATTTCAAAATATGCCAGATATTGTCCAAATTATTTTTTATTTCACTTCTAGACATGTGAAATGCATGAACTAGTGCAAAAAAGTGTAACAAAATTGGTTTGATTTTTTTTTAGTACTTTTCAGTTTTTCTTAGTTTTCACATAAGGTCCGGGGTCAGGACAAAAGACAGATTTTTGACAAATTTCAAAATCTGTCAGATATTGTCCAAATCATTTTTTATTTCACTTATAGACATGTGAAATGTATGAACTAGGGCAAAAAAGTGTAAAAAAATTGGTTTGATTTTTTTTTAGTACCTTGCAGTTTTTCTTAGTTTTCACATAAGGTCCGGGGTCAGGACAAAAGACAGATTTTTGACAAATTTCAAAATATGCCAGATATTGTCCAAATTATTTTTTATTTCACTTCTAGACATGTGAAATGCATGAACTAGTGCAAAAAAGTGTAACAAAATTGATTTGATTTTTTTTAGTACTTTTCAGTTTTTCTTAGTTTTCACATAAGGTCCGGGGTCAGGACAAAAGACAGATTTTTGACAAATTTCAAAATCTGTCAGATATTGTCCAAATCATTTTTTATTTAATTTCTAGACATGTGAAATGCATGAACTAGGGCAAGAAAGTGAAAAAAAATTGGTCTGATTTTTTTTAGTACTTTTCAGTTTTTCTTAGTTTTCACATAAGGTCCGGGGTCAGGACAAAAGACAGATTTTTGACAAATTTCAAAATATGTCAGATATTGTCCAAATTATTTTTTATTTCACGTCTAGACATGTGAAATGCATGAACTAGTGCAAAAAAGTGTAACAAAATTGGTTTGATTTTTTTTAGTACCTTTCAGTTTTTCTTAGTTTTCACATAAGGTCCGGGGTCAGCACAAAAGACAGTTTTTTGACAAATTTCAAAATCTGTCAGATATTGTCCAAGTCATTTTTTATTTCACTTCTAGACATGTGAAATGCATGAACTAGTGCAAAAAAGTGTAACAAAATTGATTTGTTTTTTTTTTAGTACTTTTCAGTTTTTCTTAGTTTTCACATAAGGTCCGGGGTCAGGACAAAAGACAGATTTTTGACAAATTTCAAAATCTGTCAGATATTGTCCAAATCATTTTTTATTTCATTTCTAGACATGTGAAATGCATGAACTAGGGCAAAAAAAGTGAAAAAAAATTGGTCTGATTTTTTTTTAGTACCTTGCAGTTTTTCTTAGTTTTCACATAAGGTCCGGGGTCAGGACAAAAGACAGATTTTTGACAAATTTCAAAATATGTCAGATATTGTCCAAATCATTTTTTATTTCACGTCTAGACATGTGAAATGCATGAACAAGTGCAAAAAAGTGTAACAAAATTGGTTTGATTTTTTTTAGTACCTTTCAGTTTTTCTTAGTTTTCACATAAGGTCCGGGGTCAGGACAAAAGACAGATTTTTGACAAATTTCAAAATCTGTCAGATATTGTCCAAATCATTTTTTATTTCACTTATAGACATGTGAAATGTATGAACTAGGGCAAAAAAGTGTAAAAAAATTGGTTTGATTTTTTTTTAGTACCTTGCAGTTTTTCTTAGTTTTCACATAAGGTCCGGGGTCAGGACAAAAGACAGATTTTTGACAAATTTCAAAATATGCCAGATATTGTCCAAATTATTTTTTATTTCACTTCTAGACATGTGAAATGCATGAACTAGTGCAAAAAAGTGTAACAAAATTGGTTTGATTTTTTTTTAGTACTTTTCAGTTTTTCTTAGTTTTCACATAAGGTCCGGGGTCAGGACAAAAGACAGATTTTTGACAAATTTCAAAATCTGTCAGATATTGTCCAAATCATTTTTTATTTCACTTATAGACATGTGAAATGTATGAACTAGGGCAAAAAAGTGTAAAAAAATTGGTTTGATTTTTTTTTAGTACCTTGCAGTTTTTCTTAGTTTTCACATAAGGTCCGGGGTCAGGACAAAAGACAGATTTTTGACAAATTTCAAAATATGCCAGATATTGTCCAAATTATTTTTTATTTCACTTCTAGACATGTGAAATGCATGAACTAGTGCAAAAAAGTGTAACAAAATTGATTTGATTTTTTTTAGTACTTTTCAGTTTTTCTTAGTTTTCACATAAGGTCCGGGGTCAGGACAAAAGACAGATTTTTGACAAATTTCAAAATCTGTCAGATATTGTCCAAATCATTTTTTATTTAATTTCTAGACATGTGAAATGCATGAACTAGGGCAAGAAAGTGAAAAAAAATTGGTCTGATTTTTTTTAGTACTTTTCAGTTTTTCTTAGTTTTCACATAAGGTCCGGGGTCAGGACAAAAGACAGATTTTTGACAAATTTCAAAATATGTCAGATATTGTCCAAATTATTTTTTATTTCACGTCTAGACATGTGAAATGCATGAACTAGTGCAAAAAAGTCTAACAAAATTGATTTGATTTTTTTTAGTACTTTTCAGTTTTTCTTAGTTTTCACATAAGGTCCGGGGTCAGGACAAAAGACAGATTTTTGACAAATTTCAAAATCTGTCAGATATTGTCCAAATAATTTTTTATTTCACTTCTAGACATGTGAAATGCATGAACTAGGGCAAAAAAGTGTAAAAATATTGGTTTGATTTTTTTTAGTACCTTTCAGTTTTTCTTAGTTTTCACATAAGGTCCGGGGTCAGGACAAAAGACAGATTTTTGACAAATTTCAAAATCTGTCAGATATTGTCCAAGTCATTTTTTATTTCACTTCTAGACATGTGAAATGCATGAACTAGTGCAAAAAAGGGAAAAAAAATTGGTCTGATTTTTTTTTAGTACCTTGCAGTTTTTCTTAGTTTTCACATAAGGTCCGGGGTCAGGACAAAAGACAGATTTTTGACAAATTTCAAAATATGTCAAATATTGTCCAAATCATTTTTTATTTCACGTCTAGACATGTGAAATGCATGAACTAGTGCAAAAAAGTGTAACAAAATTGGTTTGATTTTTTTTAGTACCTTTCAGTTTTTCTTAGTTTTCACATAAGGTCCGGGGTCAGCACAAAAGACAGATTTTTGACAAATTTCAAAATCTGTCAGATATTGTCCAAGTCATTTTTTATTTCACTTCTAGACATGTGAAATGCATGAACTAGGGCAAAAAAGTGTAAAAAAATTGGTTTGATTTTTTTTAGTACCTTACAGTTTTTCTTAGTTTTCACATAAGGTCCGGGGGGTCAGGACAAAAGACAGATTTTTGACAAATTTCAAAATATGTCAGATATTGTCCAAATTATTTTTTATTTCACTTCTAGACATGTGAAATGCATGAACTAGGGCAAAAAAAGTGAAAAAAAATTGGTCTGATTTTTTTTTAGTACCTTGCAGTTTTTCTTAGTTTTCACATAAGGTCCGGGGTCAGGACAAAAGACAGATTTTTGACAAATTTCAAAATATGTCAGATATTGTCCAAATCATTTTTTATTTCACGTCTAGACATGTGAAATGCATGAACTAGTGCAAAAAAGTGTAACAAAATTGGTTTGATTTTTTTTAGTACCTTTCAGTTTTTCTTAGTTTTCACATAAGGTCCGGGGTCAGCACAAAAGACAGTTTTTTGACAAATTTCAAAATCTGTCAGATATTGTCCAAATCATTTTTTATTTCATTTCTAGACATGTGAAATGCATGAACTAGGGCAAAAAAAGTGAAAAAAAAATTGGTCTGATTTTTTTTAGTACTTTTCAGTTTTTCTTAGTTTTCACATAAGGTCCGGGGTCAGGACAAAAGACAGATTTTTGACAAATTTCAAAATATGTCAGATATTGTCCAAATTATTTTTTATTTCACGTCTAGACATGTGAAATGCATGAACTAGTGCAAAAAAGTGTAACAAAATTGATTTGATTTTTTTTTAGTACTTTTCAGTTTTTCTTAGTTTTCACATAAGGTCCGGGGTCAGGACAAAAGACAGATTTTTGACAAATTTCAAAATCTGTCAGATATTGTCCAAGTCATTTTTTATTTCACTTCTAGACATGTGAAATGCATGAACTAGGGCAAAAAAGTGTAAAAAAATTGGTTTGATTTTTTTTAGTACCTTACAGTTTTTCTTAGTTTTCACATAAGGTCCGGGGGGTCAGGACAAAAGACAGATTTTTGACAAATTTCAAAATATGTCAGATATTGTCCAAATTATTTTTTATTTCACTTCTAGACATGTGAAATGCATGAACTAGGGCAAAAAAAGTGAAAAAAAATTGGTCTGATTTTTTTTTAGTACCTTGCAGTTTTTCTTAGTTTTCACATAAGGTCCGGGGTCAGGACAAAAGACAGATTTTTGACAAATTTCAAAATATGTCAGATATTGTCCAAATCATTTTTTATTTCACGTCTAGACATGTGAAATGCATGAACTAGTGCAAAAAAGTGTAACAAAATTGGTTTGATTTTTTTTAGTACCTTTCAGTTTTTCTTAGTTTTCACATAAGGTCCGGGGTCAGCACAAAAGACAGTTTTTTGACAAATTTCAAAATCTGTCAGATATTGTCCAAGTCATTTTTTATTTCACTTCTAGACATGTGAAATGCATGAACTAGTGCAAAAAAGTGTAACAAAATTGATTTGTTTTTTTTTTAGTACTTTTCAGTTTTTCTTAGTTTTCACATAAGGTCCGGGGTCAGGACAAAAGACAGATTTTTGACAAATTTCAAAATCTGTCAGATATTGTCCAAATCATTTTTTATTTCATTTCTAGACATGTGAAATGCATGAACTAGGGCAAAAAAAGTGAAAAAAAAATTGGTCTGATTTTTTTTAGTACTTTTCAGTTTTTCTTAGTTTTCACATAAGGTCCGGGGTCAGGACAAAAGACAGATTTTTGACAAATTTCAAAATATGTCAGATATTGTCCAAATTATTTTTTATTTCACGTCTAGACATGTGAAATGCATGAACTAGTGCAAAAAAGTCTAACAAAATTGATTTGATTTTTTTTAGTACTTTTCAGTTTTTCTTAGTTTTCACATAAGGTCCGGGGTCAGGACAAAAGACAGATTTTTGACAAATTTCAAAATCTGTCAGATATTGTCCAAATAATTTTTTATTTCACTTCTAGACATGTGAAATGCATGAACTAGGGCAAAAAAGTGTAAAAATATTGGTTTGATTTTTTTTAGTACCTTTCAGTTTTTCTTAGTTTTCACATAAGGTCCGGGGTCAGGACAAAAGACAGATTTTTGACAAATTTCAAAATCTGTCAGATATTGTCCAAATAATTTTTTATTTCACTTCTAGACATGTGAAATGCATGAACTAGGGCAAAAAAGTGTAAAAATATTGGTTTGATTTTTTTTAGTACCTTTCAGTTTTTCTTAGTTTTCACATAAGGTCCGGGGTCAGGACAAAAGACAGATTTTTGACAAATTTCAAAATATGTCAGATATTGTCCAAATCATTTTTTATTTCACTTCTAGACATGTGAAATGCATGAACTAGGGCAAAAAAGTGTAAAAAAATTGGTTTGATTTTTTTTTAGTACCTTGCAGTTTTTCTTAGTTTTCACATAAGGTCCGGGGTCAGGACAAAAGACAGATTTTTGACAAATTTCAAAATATGTCAGATATTGTCCAAATCATTTTTTATTTCACGTCTAGACATGTGAAATGCATGAACTAGTGCAAAAAAGTGTAACAAAATT
The DNA here is from genome assembly GCF_046254945.1 of Alosa pseudoharengus. NCBI lineage: Eukaryota > Metazoa > Chordata > Actinopteri > Clupeiformes > Clupeidae > Alosa > Alosa pseudoharengus. Next base: position 67,477 of record NW_027468856.1, read on the forward strand.
GGTTTGATTTTTTTTAGTACCTTTCAGTTTTTCTTAGTTTTCACATAAGGTCCGGGGTCAGCACAAAAGACAGATTTTTGACAAATTTCAAAATCTGTCAGATATTGTCCAAGTCATTTTTTATTTCACTTCTAGACATGTGAAATGCATGAACTAGGGCAAAAAAGTGTAAAAAAATTGGTTTGATTTTTTTTAGTACCTTACAGTTTTTCTTAGTTTTCACATAAGGTCCGGGGGGTCAGGACAAAAGACAGATTTTTGAAAAATTTCAAAATATGTCAGATATTGTCCAAATTATTTTTTATTTCACTTCTAGACATGTGAAATGCATGAACTAGGGCAAAAAAAGTGAAAAAAAATTGGTCTGATTTTTTTTTAGTACCTTGCAGTTTTTCTTAGTTTTCACATAAGGTCCGGGGTTAGGACAAAAGACAGATTTTTGACAAATTTCAAAATATGTCAGATATTGTCCAAATAATTTTTTATTTCACTTCTAGACATGTGAAATGCATGAACTAGGGCAAAAAAGTGTAAAAAAATTGGTTTGATTTTTTTTTAGTACCTTTCAGTTTTTCTTAGATTTCACAAAAGGTCCGGGGTCAGGACAAAAGACAGAATTTTGACAAATTTCAAAATATGTCAGATATTGTCCAAATCATTTTTTATTTCACTTATAGACATGTGAAATGCATGAACTAGGGCAAAAAAGTGTAACAAAATTGGTTTGATTTTTTTTAGTACCTTTCAGTTTTTTTTAGTTTTCACATAAGGTCCGGGGTCAGGACAAAAGACAGATTTTTGACAAATTTCAAAATATGTCAGATATTGTCCAAATTATTTTTTATTTCACGTCTAGACATGTGAAATGCATGAACTAGTGCAAAAAAGGGAAAAAAAATTGGTCTGATTTTTTTTTAGTACCTTGCAGTTTTTCTTAGTTTTCACATAAGGTCCGGGGTCAGGACAAAAGACAGATTTTTGACAAATTTCAAAATATGTCAAATATTGTCCAAATCATTTTTTATTTCACGTCTAGACATGTGAAATGCATGAACTAGTGCAAAAAAGTGTAACAAAATTGGTTTGATTTTTTTTAGTACCTTTCAGTTTTTCTTAGTTTTCACATAAGGTCCGGGGTCAGCACAAAAGACAGATTTTTGACAAATTTCAAAATCTGTCAGATATTGTCCAAGTCATTTTTTATTTCACTTCTAGACATGTGAAATGCATGAACTAGGGCAAAAAAGTGTAAAAAAATTGGTTTGATTTTTTTTAGTACCTTACAGTTTTTCTTAGTTTTCACATAAGGTCCGGGGGGTCAGGACAAAAGACAGATTTTTGACAAATTTCAAAATATGTCAGATATTGTCCAAATTATTTTTTATTTCACTTCTAGACATGTGAAATGCATGAACTAGTGCAAAAAAGTCTAACAAAATTGATTTGATTTTTTTTAGTACTTTTCAGTTTTTCTTAGTTTTCACATAAGGTCCGGGGTCAGGACAAAAGACAGATTTTTGACAAATTTCAAAATCTGTCAGATATTGTCCAAATAATTTTTTATTTCACTTCTAGACATGTGAAATGCATGAACTAGGGCAAAAAAGTGTAAAAAAATTGGTTTGATTTTTTTTAGTGCCTTGCAGTTTTTCTTAGATTTCACAAAAGGTCCGGGGTCAGGACAAAAGACAGAATTTTGACAAATTTCAAAATATGTCAGATATTGTCCAAATCATTTTTTATTTCACTTATAGACATGTGAAATGCATGAACTAGGGCAAAAAAGTGTAAAAAAATTGGTTTGATTTTTTTTAGTGCCTTGCAGTTTTTCTTAGTTTTCACATAAGGTCCGGGGTCAGGACAAAAGACAGAATTTTGACAAATTTCAAAATATGTCAGATATTGTCCAAATTATTTTTTATTTCACGTCTAGACATGTGAAATGCATGAACTAGTGCAAAAAAGTGTAACACAATTGGTTTGATTTTTTTTTAGTACTTTTCAGTTTTTCTTAGTTTTCACATAAGGTCCGGGGTCAGGACAAAAGACAGATTTTTGACAAATTTCAAAATCTGTCAGATATTGTCCAAATCATTTTTTATTTCACTTCTAGACATGTGAAATGCATGAACTAGGGCAAAAAAGTGTGAAAAAATTGGTTTGATTTTTTTTAGTACCTTTCAGTTTTTCTTAGTTTTCACATAAGGTCCGGGGTCAGGACAAAAGACAGATTTTTGACAAATTTCAAAATATGTCAGATATTGTCCAAATCATTTTTTATTTCACTTATAGACATGTGAAATGTATGAACTAGGGCAAAAAAGTGTAAAAAAATTGGTTTGATTTTTTTTAGTACCTTGCAGTTTTTCTTAGTTTTCACATAAGGTCCGGGGTCAGGACAAAAGACAGATTTTTGACAAATTTCAAAATATGTCAGATATTGTCCAAATTATTTTTTATTTCACTTCTAGACATGTGAAATGCATGAACTAGTGCAAAAAAGTGTAACAAAATTGATTTGATTTTTTTTTAGTACTTTTCAGTTTTTCTTAGTTTTCACATAAGGTCCGGGGTCAGGATAAAAGACAGATTTTTGACAAATTTCAAAATCTCTCAGATATTGTCCAAATTATTTTTTATTTCACTTCTAGACATGTGAAATGCTTGAACTAGGGCAAAAAAAGTGAAAAAAAATTGGTCTGATTTTTTTTAGTACTTTTCAGTTTTTCTTAGTTTTCACATAAGGTCCGGGGTCAGGACAAAAGACAGATTTTTGACAAATTTCAAAATATGTCAGATATTGTCCAAATCATTTTTTATTTCACTTATAGACATGTGAAATGCATGAACTAGGGCAAAAAAGTGTAAAAAAATTGGTTTGATTTTTTTTAGTACCTTGCAGTTTTTCTTAGTTTTCACATAAGGTCCGGGGTCAGGACAAAAGACAGATTTTTGACAAATTTCAAAATATGTCAGATATTGTCCAAATCATTTTTTATTTCATTTCTAGACATGTGAAATGCATGAACTAGTGCAAAAAAGTGTAACAAAATTGATTTGATTTTTTTTAGTACTTTTCAGTTTTTCTTAGTTTTCACATAAGGTCCGGGGTCAGGACAAAAGACAGATTTTTGACAAATTTCAAAATCTGTCAGATATTGTCCAAATCATTTTTTATTTAATTTCTAGACATGTGAAATGCATGAACTAGGGCAAGAAAGTGAAAAAAAATTGGTCTGATTTTTTTTAGTACTTTTCAGTTTTTCTTAGTTTTCACATAAGGTCCGGGGTCAGGACAAAAGACAGATTTTTGACAAATTTCAAAATATGTCAGATATTGTCCAAATTATTTTTTATTTCACGTCTAGACATGTGAAATGCATGAACTAGTGCAAAAAAGTGTAACAAAATTGATTTGATTTTTTTTAGTACTTTTCAGTTTTTCTTAGTTTTCACATAAGGTCCGGGGTCAGGACAAAAGACAGATTTTTGACAAATTTCAAAATCTGTCAGATATTGTCCAAATCATTTTTTATTTCACTTCTAGACATGTGAAATGCATGAACTAGGGCAAAAAAGTGTGAAAAAATTGGTTTGATTTTTTTTAGTACCTTGCAGTTTTTCTTAGTTTTCACATAAGGTCCGGGGTCAGGACTAAAGACAGATTTTTGACAAATTTCAAAATATGTCAGATATTGCCAAAATCATTTTTTATTTCACTTATAGACATGTGAAATGTATGAACTAGGGCAAAAAAGTGTAAAAAAATTGGTTTGATTTTTTTTTAGTACCTTGCAGTTTTTCTTAGTTTTCACATAAGGTCCGGGGTCAGGACAAAAGACAGATTTTTGACAAATTTCAAAATATGTCAGATATTGTCCAAATTATTTTTTATTTCACGTCTAGACATGTGAAATGCATGAACTAGTGCAAAAAAGTGTAACAAAATTGATTTGATTTTTTTTAGTACTTTTCAGTTTTTCTTAGTTTTCACATAAGGTCCGGGGTCAGGACAAAAGACAGATTTTTGACAAATTTCAAAATCTGTCAGATATTGTCCAAATCATTTTTTATTTCACTTCTAGACATGTGAAATGCATGAACTAGGGCAAAAAAGTGTGAAAAAATTGGTTTGATTTTTTTTAGTACCTTGCAGTTTTTCTTAGTTTTCACATAAGGTCCGGGGTCAGGACTAAAGACAGATTTTTGACAAATTTCAAAATATGTCAGATATTGCCAAAATCATTTTTTATTTCACTTATAGACATGTGAAATGTATGAACTAGGGCAAAAAAGTGTAAAAAAATTGGTTTGATTTTTTTTTAGTACCTTGCAGTTTTTCTTAGTTTTCACATAAGGTCCGGGGTCAGGACAAAAGACAGATTTTTGACAAATTTCAAAATATGTCAGATATTGTCCAAATTATTTTTTATTTCACGTCTAGACATGTGAAATGCATGAACTAGGGCAAAAAAGTGTGAAAAAATTGGTTTGATTTTTTTTAGTACCTTGCAGTTTTTCTTAGTTTTCACATAAGGTCCGGGGTCAGGACAAAAGACAGATTTTTGACAAATTTCAAAATATGTCAGATATTGTCCAAATCATTTTTTATTTCACTTATAGACATGTGAAATGTATGAACTAGGGCAAAAAAGTGTAAAAAAATTGGTTTGATTTTTTTTAGTACCTTGCAGTTTTTCTTAGTTTTCACATAAGGTCCGGGGTCAGGACAAAAGACAGATTTTTGACAAATTTCAAAATATGTCAGATATTGTCCAAATTATTTTTTATTTCACTTCTAGACATGTGAAATGCATGAACTAGTGCAAAAAAGTGTAACAAAATTGATTTGATTTTTTTTTAGTACTTTTCAGTTTTTCTTAGTTTTCACATAAGGTCCGGGGTCAGGATAAAAGACAGATTTTTGACAAATTTCAAATTCTCTCAGATATTGTCCAAATTATTTTTTATTTCACTTCTAGACATGTGAAATGCTTGAACTAGGGCAAAAAAAGTGAAAAAAAATTGGTCTGATTTTTTTTAGTACTTTTCAGTTTTTCTTAGTTTTCACATAAGGTCCGGGGTCAGGACAAAAGACAGATTTTTGACAAATTTCAAAATATGTCAGATATTGTCCAAATCATTTTTTATTTCACTTATAGACATGTGAAATGCATGAACTAGGGCAAAAAAGTGTAAAAAAAATTGGTTTGATTTTTTTTAGTACCTTGCAGTTTTTCTTAGTTTTCACATAAGGTCCGGGGTCAGGACAAAAGACAGATTTTTGACAAATTTCAAAATATGTCAGATATTGTCCAAATCATTTTTTATTTAATTTCTAGACATGTGAAATGCATGAACTAGGGCAAGAAAGTGAAAAAAAATTGGTCTGATTTTTTTTAGTACTTTTCAGTTTTTCTTAGTTTTCACATAAGGTCCGGGGTCAGGACAAAAGACAGATTTTTGACAAATTTCAAAATATGTCAGATATTGTCCAAATTATTTTTTATTTCACGTCTAGACATGTGAAATGCATGAACTAGTGCAAAAAAGTGTAACACAATTGGTTTGATTTTTTTTTAGTACTTTTCAGTTTTTCTTAGTTTTCACATAAGGTCCGGGGTCAGGACAAAAGACAGATTTTTGACAAATTTCAAAATCTGTCAGATATTGTCCAAATCATTTTTTATTTCACTTCTAGACATGTGAAATGCATGAACTAGGGCAAAAAAGTGTGAAAAAATTGGTTTGATTTTTTTTAGTACCTTGCAGTTTTTCTTAGTTTTCACATAAGGTCCGGGGTCAGGACTAAAGACAGATTTTTGACAAATTTCAAAATATGTCAGATATTGCCAAAATCATTTTTTATTTCACTTATAGACATGTGAAATGTATGAACTAGGGCAAAAAAGTGTAAAAAAATTGGTTTGATTTTTTTTTAGTACCTTGCAGTTTTTCTTAGTTTTCACATAAGGTCCGGGGTCAGGACAAAAGACAGATTTTTGACAAATTTCAAAATATGTCAGATATTGTCCAAATTATTTTTTATTTCACGTCTAGACATGTGAAATGCATGAACTAGTGCAAAAAAGTGTAAAAAAATTGGTTTGATTTTTTTTAGTACCTTTCAGTTTTTCTTAGTTTTCACATAAGGTCCGGGGTCAGCACAAAAGACAGATTTTTGACAAATTTCAAAATCTGTCAGATATTGTCCAAGTCATTTTTTATTTCACTTCTAGACATGTGAAATGCATGAACTAGGGCAAAAAAGTGTAAAAAAATTGGTTTGATTTTTTTTAGTACCTTACAGTTTTTCTTAGTTTTCACATAAGGTCCGGGGGGTCAGGACAAAAGACAGATTTTTGAAAAATTTCAAAATATGTCAGATATTGTCCAAATTATTTTTTATTTCACTTCTAGACATGTGAAATGCATGAACTAGGGCAAAAAAAGTGAAAAAAAATTGGTCTGATTTTTTTTTAGTACCTTGCAGTTTTTCTTAGTTTTCACATAAGGTCCGGGGTTAGGACAAAAGACAGATTTTTGACAAATTTCAAAATATGTCAGATATTGTCCAAATCATTTTTTATTTCACTTCTAGACATGTGAAATGCATGAACTAGGGCAAAAAAGTGTAAAAAAATTGGTTTGATTTTTTTTAGTACCTTTCAGTTTTTCTTAGATTTCACAAAAGGTCCGGGGTCAGGACAAAAGACAGAATTTTGACAAATTTCAAAATATGTCAGATATTGTCCAAATCATTTTTTATTTCACTTATAGACATGTGAAATGCATGAACTAGGGCAAAAAAGTGTAAAAAAATTGGTTTGATTTTTTTTAGTGCCTTGCAGTTTTTCTTAGTTTTCACATAAGGTCCGGGGTCAGGACAAAAGACAGAATTTTGACAAATTTCAAAATATGTCAGATATTGTCCAAATTATTTTTTATTTCACGTCTAGACATGTGAAATGCATGAACTAGTGCAAAAAAGTGTAACACAATTGGTTTGATTTTTTTTTAGTACTTTTCAGTTTTTCTTAGTTTTCACATAAGGTCCGGGGTCAGGACAAAAGACAGATTTTTGACAAATTTCAAAATCTGTCAGATATTGTCCAAATCATTTTTTATTTCACTTCTAGACATGTGAAATGCATGAACTAGGGCAAAAAAGTGTGAAAAAATTGGTTTGATTTTTTTTAGTACCTTGCAGTTTTTCTTAGTTTTCACATAAGGTCCGGGGTCAGGACAAAAGACAGATTTTTGACAAATTTCAAAATATGTCAGATATTGTCCAAATCATTTTTTATTTCACTTATAGACATGTGAAATGTATGAACTAGGGCAAAAAAGTGTAAAAAAATTGGTTTGATTTTTTTTAGTACCTTGCAGTTTTTCTTAGTTTTCACATAAGGTCCGGGGTCAGGACAAAAGACAGATTTTTGACAAATTTCAAAATATGTCAGATATTGTCCAAATTATTTTTTATTTCACTTCTAGACATGTGAAATGCATGAACTAGTGCAAAAAAGTGTAACAAAATTGATTTGATTTTTTTTTAGTACTTTTCAGTTTTTCTTAGTTTTCACATAAGGTCCGGGGTCAGGATAAAAGACAGATTTTTGACAAATTTCAAAATCTCTCAGATATTGTCCAAATTATTTTTTATTTCACTTCTAGACATGTGAAATGCTTGAACTAGGGCAAAAAAAGTGAAAAAAAATTGGTCTGATTTTTTTTAGTACTTTTCAGTTTTTCTTAGTTTTCACATAAGGTCCGGGGTCAGGACAAAAGACAGATTTTTGACAAATTTCAAAATATGTCAGATATTGTCCAAATCATTTTTTATTTCACTTATAGACATGTGAAATGCATGAACTAGGGCAAAAAAGTGTAAAAAAATTGGTTTGATTTTTTTTAGTACCTTGCAGTTTTTCTTAGTTTTCACATAAGGTCCGGGGTCAGGACAAAAGACAGATTTTTGACAAATTTCAAAATATGTCAGATATTGTCCAAATCATTTTTTATTTCATTTCTAGACATGTGAAATGCATGAACTAGTGCAAAAAAGTGTAACAAAATTGATTTGATTTTTTTTAGTACTTTTCAGTTTTTCTTAGTTTTCACATAAGGTCCGGGGTCAGGACAAAAGACAGATTTTTGACAAATTTCAAAATCTGTCAGATATTGTCCAAATAATTTTTTATTTAATTTCTAGACATGTGAAATGCATGAACTAGGGCAAGAAAGTGAAAAAAAATTGGTCTGATTTTTTTTAGTACTTTTCAGTTTTTCTTAGTTTTCACATAAGGTCCGGGGTCAGGACAAAAGACAGATTTTTGACAAATTTCAAAATATGTCAGATATTGTCCAAATTATTTTTTATTTCACGTCTAGACATGTGAAATGCATGAACTAGTGCAAAAAAGTGTAACACAATTGGTTTGATTTTTTTTTAGTACTTTTCAGTTTTTCTTAGTTTTCACATAAGGTCCGGGGTCAGGACAAAAGACAGATTTTTGACAAATTTCAAAATTTGTCAGATATTGTCCAAATCATTTTTTATTTCACTTCTAGACATGTGAAATGCATGAACTAGGGCAAAAAAGTGTGAAAAAATTGGTTTGATTTTTTTTAGTACCTTGCAGTTTTTCTTAGTTTTCACATAAGGTCCGGGGTCAGGACTAAAGACAGATTTTTGACAAATTTCAAAATATGTCAGATATTGCCAAAATCATTTTTTATTTCACTTATAGACATGTGAAATGTATGAACTAGGGCAAAAAAGTGTAAAAAAATTGGTTTGATTTTTTTTTAGTACCTTGCAGTTTTTCTTAGTTTTCACATAAGGTCCGGGGTCAGGACAAAAGACAGATTTTTGACAAATTTCAAAATATGCCAGATATTGTCCAAATTATTTTTTATTTCACTTCTAGACATGTGAAATGCATGAACTAGGGCAAAAAAGTGTGAAAAAATTGGTTTGATTTTTTTTAGTACCTTGCAGTTTTTCTTAGTTTTCACATAAGGTCCGGGGTCAGGACAAAAGACAGATTTTTGACAAATTTCAAAATATGTCAGATATTGTCCAAATCATTTTTTATTTCACTTATAGACATGTGAAATGTATGAACTAGGGCAAAAAAGTGTAAAAAAATTGGTTTGATTTTTTTTTAGTACCTTGCAGTTTTTCTTAGTTTTCACATAAGGTCCGGGGTCAGGACAAAAGACAGATTTTTGACAAATTTCAAAATATGCCAGATATTGTCCAAATCATTTTTTATTTCATTTCTAGACATGTGAAATACATGAACTAGGGCAAAAAAAGTGAAAAAAAATTGGTCTGATTTTTTTTTAGTACTTTTCAGTTTTTCTTAGTTTTCACATACGGTCCGGGGTCAGGACAAAAGACAGATTTTTGACAAATTTCAAAATATGTCAGATATTGTCCAAATCATTTTTTATTTAATTTCTAGACATGTGAAATGCATGAACTAGGGCAAGAAAGTGAAAAAAAATTGGTCTGATTTTTTTTAGTACTTTTCAGTTTTTCTTAGTTTTCACATAAGGTCCGGGGTCAGGACAAAAGACAGATTTTTGACAAATTTCAAAATATGTCAGATATTGTCCAAATTATTTTTTATTTCACGTCTAGACATGTGAAATGCATGAACTAGTGCAAAAAAGTGTAACACAATTGGTTTGATTTTTTTTTAGTACTTTTCAGTTTTTCTTAGTTTTCACATAAGGTCCGGGGTCAGGACAAAAGACAGATTTTTGACAAATTTCAAAATCTGTCAGATATTGTCCAAATCATTTTTTATTTCACTTCTAGACATGTGAAATGGATGAACTAGGGCAAAAAAGTGTGAAAAAATTGGTTTGATTTTTTTTAGTACCTTGCAGTTTTTCTTAGTTTTCACATAAGGTCCGGGGTCAGGACTAAAGACAGATTTTTGACAAATTTCAAAATATGTCAGATATTGCCAAAATCATTTTTTATTTCACTTATAGACATGTGAAATGTATGAACTAGGGCAAAAAAGTGTAAAAAAATTGGTTTGATTTTTTTTTAGTACCTTGCAGTTTTTCTTAGTTTTCACATAAGGTCCGGGGTCAGGACAAAAGACAGATTTTTGACAAATTTCAAAATATGCCAGATATTGTCCAAATTATTTTTTATTTCACTTCTAGACATGTGAAATGCATGAACTAGGGCAAAAAAGTGTGAAAAAATTGGTTTGATTTTTTTTAGTACCTTGCAGTTTTTCTTAGTTTTCACATAAGGTCCGGGGTCAGGACAAAAGACAGATTTTTGACAAATTTCAAAATATGTCAGATATTGTCCAAATCATTTTTTATTTCACTTATAGACATGTGAAATGTATGAACTAGGGCAAAAAAGTGTAAAAAAATTGGTTTGATTTTTTTTTAGTACCTTGCAGTTTTTCTTAGTTTTCACATAAGGTCCGGGGTCAGGACAAAAGACAGATTTTTGACAAATTTCAAAATATGCCAGATATTGTCCAAATCATTTTTTATTTCATTTCTAGACATGTGAAATACATGAACTAGGGCAAAAAAAGTGAAAAAAAATTGGTCTGATTTTTTTTAGTACTTTTCAGTTTTTCTTAGTTTTCACATAAGGTCCGGGGTCAGGACAAAAGACAGATTTTTGACAAATTTCAAAATCTGTCAGATATTGTCCAAATCATTTTTTATTTAATTTCTAGACATGTGAAATGCATGAACTAGGGCAAGAAAGTGAAAAAAAATTGGTCTGATTTTTTTTAGTACTTTGCAGTTTTTCTTAGTTTTCACATAAGGTCCGGGGTCAGGACAAAAGACAGATTTTTGACAAATTTCAAAATATGTCAGATATTGTCCAAATCATTTTTTATTTCACTTATAGACATGTGAAATGTATGAACTAGGGCAAAAAAGTGTAAAAAAATTGGTTTGATTTTTTTTTAGTACCTTGCAGTTTTTCTTAGTTTTCACATAAGGTCCGGGGTCAGGACAAAAGACAGATTTTTGACAAATTTCAAAATATGCCAGATATTGTCCAAATTATTTTTTATTTCACTTCTAGACATGTGAAATGCATGAACTAGTGCAAAAAAGTGTAAAAAAATTGGTTTGATTTTTTTTTAGTACCTTGCAGTTTTTCTTAGTTTTCACATAAGGTCCGGGGTCAGGACAAAAGACAGATTTTTGACAAATTTCAAAATATGCCAGATATTGTCCAAATTATTTTTTATTTCACTTCTAGACATGTGAAATGCATGAACTAGGGCAAAAAAGTGTGAAAAAATTGGTTTGATTTTTTTTAGTACCTTGCAGTTTTTCTTAGTTTTCACATAAGGTCCGGGGTCAGGACAAAAGACAGATTTTTGACAAATTTCAAAATATGTCAGATATTGTCCAAATCATTTTTTATTTCACTTATAGACATGTGAAATGTATGAACTAGGGCAAAAAAGTGTAAAAAAATTGGTTTGATTTTTTTTTAGTACCTTGCAGTTTTTCTTAGTTTTCACATAAGGTCCGGGGTCAGGACAAAAGACAGATTTTTGACAAATTTCAAAATATGCCAGATATTGTCCAAATCATTTTTTATTTCATTTCTAGACATGTGAAATACATGAACTAGGGCAAAAAAAGTGAAAAAAAATTGGTCTGATTTTTTTTAGTACTTTTCAGTTTTTCTTAGTTTTCACATAAGGTCCGGGGTCAGGACAAAAGACAGATTTTTGACAAATTTCAAAATCTGTCAGATATTGTCCAAATCATTTTTTATTTAATTTCTAGACATGTGAAATGCATGAACTAGGGCAAGAAAGTGAAAAAAAATTGGTCTGATTTTTTTTAGTACTTTGCAGTTTTTCTTAGTTTTCACATAAGGTCCGGGGTCAGGACAAAAGACAGATTTTTGACAAATTTCAAAATATGTCAGATATTGTCCAAATTATTTTTTATTTCACTTCTAGACATGTGAAATGCATGAACTTGTGCAAAAAAGTGTAACACAATTGGTTTGATTTTTTTTTAGTACTTTTCAGTTTTTCTTAGTTTTCACATAAGGTCCGGGGTCAGGACAAAAGACAGATTTTTGACAAATTTCAAAATCTGTCAGATATTGTCAAAATCATTTTTTATTTCACTTCTAGACATGTGAAATGCATGAACTAGGGCAAAAAAGTGTGAAAAAATTGGTTTGATTTTTTTTAGTACCTTGCAGTTTTTCTTAGTTTTCACATAAGGTCCGGGGTCAGGACAAAAGACAGATTTTTGACAAATTTCAAAATATGTCAGATATTGTCCAAATCATTTTTTATTTCACTTATAGACATGTGAAATGTATGAACTAGGGCAAAAAAGTGTAAAAAAATTGGTTTGATTTTTTTTTAGTACCTTGCAGTTTTTCTTAGTTTTCACATAAGGTCCGGGGTCAGGACAAAAGACAGATTTTTGACAAATTTCAAAATATGCCAGATATTGTCCAAATTATTTTTTATTTCACTTCTAGACATGTGAAATGCATGAACTAGTGCAAAAAAGTGTAACAAAATTGATTTGATTTTTTTTAGTACTTTTCAGTTTTTCTTAGTTTTCACATAAGGTCCGGGGTCAGGACAAAAGACAGATTTTTGACAAATTTCAAAATCTGTCAGATATTGTCCAAATCATTTTTTATTTAATTTCTAGACATGTGAAATGCATGAACTAGGGCAAGAAAGTGAAAAAAAATTGGTCTGATTTTTTTTAGTACTTTTCAGTTTTTCTTAGTTTTCACATAAGGTCCGGGGTCAGGACAAAAGACAGATTTTTGACAAATTTCAAAATATGTCAGATATTGTCCAAATTATTTTTTATTTCACGTCTAGACATGTGAAATGCATGAACTAGTGCAAAAAAGTCTAACAAAATTGATTTGATTTTTTTTAGTACTTTTCAGTTTTTCTTAGTTTTCACATAAGGTCCGGGGTCAGGACAAAAGACAGATTTTTGACAAATTTCAAAATATGTCAGATATTGTCCAAATTATTTTTTATTTCACGTCTAGACATGTGAAATGCATGAACTAGTGCAAAAAAGTGTAACACAATTGGTTTGATTTTTTTTTAGTACCTTGCAGTTTTTCTTAGTTTTCACATAAGGTCCGGGGTCAGGACAAAAGACAGATTTTTGACAAATTTCAAAATATGCCAGATATTGTCCAAATTATTTTTTATTTCACTTCTAGACATGTGAAATGCATGAACTAGTGCAAAAAAGTGTAACAAAATTGGTTTGATTTTTTTTTAGTACTTTTCAGTTTTTCTTAGTTTTCACATAAGGTCCGGGGTCAGGACAAAAGACAGATTTTTGACAAATTTCAAAATCTGTCAGATATTGTCCAAATCATTTTTTATTTCACTTCTAGACATGTGAAATGCATGAACTAGGGCAAAAAAGTGTGAAAAAATTGGTTTGATTTTTTTTTAGTACCTTGCAGTTTTTCTTAGTTTTCACATAAGGTCCGGGGTCAGGACAAAAGACAGATTTTTGACAAATTTCTAAATATATCAGATATTGTCCAAATCATTTTTTATTTCACTTATAGACATGTGAAATGTATGAACTAGGGCAAAAAAGTGTAAAAAAATTGGTTTGATTTTTTTTAGTACCTTGCAGTTTTTCTTAGTTTTCACATAAGGTCCGGGGTCAGGACAAAAGACAGATTTTTGACAAATTTCAAAATATGTCAGATATTGTCCAAATCATTTTTTATTTCACTTCTAGACATGTGAAATGCATGAACTAGTGCAAAAAAGTGTAACAAAATTGATTTGATTTTTTTTTAGTACTTTTCAGTTTTTCTTAGTTTTCACATAAGGTCCGGGGTCAGGACAAAAGACAGATTTTTGACAAATTTCAAAATCTGTCAGATATTGTCCAAATCATTTTTTATTTCATTTCTAGACATGTGAAATACATGAACTAGGGCAAAAAAAGTGAAAAAAAATTGGTCTGATTTTTTTTAGTACTTTTCAGTTTTTCTTAGTTTTCACATAAGGTCCGGGGTCAGGACAAAAGACAGATTTTTGACAAATTTCAAAATCTGTCAGATATTGTCCAAATCATTTTTTATTTAATTTCTAGACATGTGAAATGCATGAACTAGGGCAAGAAAGTGAAAAAAAATTGGTCTGATTTTTTTTAGTACTTTTCAGTTTTTCTTAGTTTTCACATAAGGTCCGGGGTCAGGACAAAAGACAGATTTTTGACAAATTTCAAAATATGTCAGATATTGTCCAAATTATTTTTTATTTCACGTCTAGACATGTGAAATGCATGAACTAGTGCAAAAAAGTGTAACACAATTGGTTTGATTTTTTTTTAGTACTTTTCAGTTTTTCTTAGTTTTCACATAAGGTCCGGGGTCAGGACAAAAGACAGATTTTTGACAAATTTCAAAATCTGTCAGATATTGTCCAAATCATTTTTTATTTCACTTCTAGACATGTGAAATGCATGAACTAGGGCAAAAAAGTGTGAAAAAATTGGTTTGATTTTTTTTAGTACCTTGCAGTTTTTCTTAGTTTTCACATAAGGTCCGGGGTCAGGACTAAAGACAGATTTTTGACAAATTTCAAAATATGTCAGATATTGCCAAAATCATTTTTTATTTCACTTATAGACATGTGAAATGTATGAACTAGGGCAAAAAAGTGTAAAAAAATTGATTTGATTTTTTTTAGTACTTTTCAGTTTTTCTTAGTTTTCACATAAGGTCCGGGGTCAGGACAAAAGACAGATTTTTGACAAATTTCAAAATATGTCAGATATTGTCCAAATTATTTTTTATTTCACGTCTAGACATGTGAAATGCATGAACTAGTGCAAAAAAGTGTAACACAATTGGTTTGATTTTTTTTTAGTACCTTGCAGTTTTTCTTAGTTTTCACATAAGGTCCGGGGTCAGGACAAAAGACAGATTTTTGACAAATTTCAAAATATGCCAGATATTGTCCAAATTATTTTTTATTTCACTTCTAGACATGTGAAATGCATGAACTAGTGCAAAAAAGTGTAACAAAATTGGTTTGATTTTTTTTTAGTACTTTTCAGTTTTTCTTAGTTTTCACATAAGGTCCGGGGTCAGGACAAAAGACAGATTTTTGACAAATTTCAAAATCTGTCAGATATTGTCCAAATCATTTTTTATTTCATTTCTAGACATGTGAAATGCATGAACTAGGGCAAAAAAAGTGAAAAAAAAATTGGTCTGATTTTTTTTAGTACTTTTCAGTTTTTCTTAGTTTTCACATAAGGTCCGGGGTCAGGACAAAAGACAGATTTTTGACAAATTTCAAAATCTGTCAGATATTGTCCAAATCATTTTTTATTTAATTTCTAGACATGTGAAATGCATGAACTAGGGCAAGAAAGTGAAAAAAAATTGGTCTGATTTTTTTTAGTACTTTTCAGTTTTTCTTAGTTTTCACATAAGGTCCGGGGTCAGGACAAAAGACAGATTTTTGACAAATTTCAAAATATGTCAGATATTGTCCAAATTATTTTTTATTTCACGTCTAGACATGTGAAATGCATGAACTAGTGCAAAAAAGTCTAACAAAATTGATTTGATTTTTTTTAGTACTTTTCAGTTTTTCTTAGTTTTCACATAAGGTCCGGGGTCAGGACAAAAGACAGATTTTTGACAAATTTCAAAATATGCCAGATATTGTCCAAATTATTTTTTATTTCACTTCTAGACATGTGAAATGCATGAACTAGTGCAAAAAAGTGTAACAAAATTGGTTTGATTTTTTTTTAGTACTTTTCAGTTTTTCTTAGTTTTCACATAAGGTCCGGGGTCAGGACAAAAGACAGATTTTTGACAAATTTCAAAATCTGTCAGATATTGTCCAAATCATTTTTTATTTCACTTCTAGACATGTGAAATGCATGAACTAGGGCAAAAAAGTGTGAAAAAATTGGTTTGATTTTTTTTTAGTACCTTGCAGTTTTTCTTAGTTTTCACATAAGGTCCGGGGTCAGGACAAAAGACAGATTTTTGACAAATTTCTAAATATATCAGATATTGTCCAAATCATTTTTTATTTCACTTATAGACATGTGAAATGTATGAACTAGGGCAAAAAAGTGTAAAAAAATTGGTTTGATTTTTTTTAGTACCTTGCAGTTTTTCTTAGTTTTCACATAAGGTCCGGGGTCAGGACAAAAGACAGATTTTTGACAAATTTCAAAATATGTCAGATATTGTCCAAATCATTTTTTATTTCACTTCTAGACATGTGAAATGCATGAACTAGTGCAAAAAAGTGTAACAAAATTGATTTGATTTTTTTTTAGTACTTTTCAGTTTTTCTTAGTTTTCACATAAGGTCCGGGGTCAGGACAAAAGACAGATTTTTGACAAATTTCAAAATCTGTCAGATATTGTCCAAATCATTTTTTATTTCATTTCTAGACATGTGAAATACATGAACTAGGGCAAAAAAAGTGAAAAAAAATTGGTCTGATTTTTTTTAGTACTTTTCAGTTTTTCTTAGTTTTCACATAAGGTCCGGGGTCAGGACAAAAGACAGATTTTTGACAAATTTCAAAATCTGTCAGATATTGTCCAAATCATTTTTTATTTAATTTCTAGACATGTGAAATGCATGAACTAGGGCAAGAAAGTGAAAAAAAATTGGTCTGATTTTTTTTAGTACTTTTCAGTTTTTCTTAGTTTTCACATAAGGTCCGGGGTCAGGACAAAAGACAGATTTTTGACAAATTTCAAAATATGTCAGATATTGTCCAAATTATTTTTTATTTCACGTCTAGACATGTGAAATGCATGAACTAGTGCAAAAAAGTGTAACACAATTGGTTTGATTTTTTTTTAGTACTTTTCAGTTTTTCTTAGTTTTCACATAAGGTCCGGGGTCAGGACAAAAGACAGATTTTTGACAAATTTCAAAATCTGTCAGATATTGTCCAAATCATTTTTTATTTCACTTCTAGACATGTGAAATGCATGAACTAGGGCAAAAAAGTGTGAAAAAATTGGTTTGATTTTTTTTAGTACCTTGCAGTTTTTCTTAGTTTTCACATAAGGTCCGGGGTCAGGACTAAAGACAGATTTTTGACAAATTTCAAAATATGTCAGATATTGCCAAAATCATTTTTTATTTCACTTATAGACATGTGAAATGTATGAACTAGGGCAAAAAAGTGTAAAAAAATTGATTTGATTTTTTTTAGTACTTTTCAGTTTTTCTTAGTTTTCACATAAGGTCCGGGGTCAGGACAAAAGACAGATTTTTGACAAATTTCAAAATATGTCAGATATTGTCCAAATTATTTTTTATTTCACGTCTAGACATGTGAAATGCATGAACTAGTGCAAAAAAGTGTAACACAATTGGTTTGATTTTTTTTTAGTACCTTGCAGTTTTTCTTAGTTTTCACATAAGGTCCGGGGTCAGGACAAAAGACAGATTTTTGACAAATTTCAAAATATGCCAGATATTGTCCAAATTATTTTTTATTTCACTTCTAGACATGTGAAATGCATGAACTAGTGCAAAAAAGTGTAACAAAATTGGTTTGATTTTTTTTTAGTACTTTTCAGTTTTTCTTAGTTTTCACATAAGGTCCGGGGTCAGGACAAAAGACAGATTTTTGACAAATTTCAAAATCTGTCAGATATTGTCCAAATCATTTTTTATTTCATTTCTAGACATGTGAAATGCATGAACTAGGGCAAAAAAAGTGAAAAAAAAATTGGTCTGATTTTTTTTAGTACTTTTCAGTTTTTCTTAGTTTTCACATAAGGTCCGGGGTCAGGACAAAAGACAGATTTTTGACAAATTTCAAAATATGCCAGATATTGTCCAAATTATTTTTTATTTCACTTCTAGACATGTGAAATGCATGAACTAGTGCAAAAAAGTGTAACAAAATTGATTTGATTTTTTTTAGTACTTTTCAGTTTTTCTTAGTTTTCACATAAGGTCCGGGGTCAGGATAAAAGACAGATTTTTGACAAATTTCAAAATTCTCTGAGATATTGTCCAAATTATTTTTTATTTCACTTCTAGACATGTGAAATGCATGAACTAGTGCAAAAAAGTGTAACAAAATTGATTTGATTTTTTTTTAGTACTTTTCAGTTTTTCTTAGTTTTCACATAAGGTCCGGGGTCAGGACAAAAGACAGATTTTTGACAAATTTCAAAATATGTCAGATATTGTCCAAATAATTTTTTATTTCACGTCTAGACATGTGAAATGCATGAACTAGTGCAAAAAAGTGTAACAAAATTGATTTGATTTTTTTTTAGTACTTTTCAGTTTTTCTTAGTTTTCACATAAGGTCCGGGGTCAGGACAAAAGACAGATTTTTGCCAAATTTCAAAATCTGTCAGATATTGTCCAAATCATTTTTTATTTCATTTCTAGACATGTGAAATGCATGAACTAGGGCAAAAAAAGTGAAAAAAAATTGGACTGATTTTTTTTAGTACTTTTCAGTTTTTCTTAGTTTTCACATAAGGTCCGGGGTCAGGACAAAAGACAGATTTTTGACAAATTTCAAAATCTGTCAGATATTGTCCAAATCATTTTTTATTTAATTTCTAGACATGTGAAATGCATGAACTAGGGCAAGAAAGTGAAAAAAAATTGGTCTGATTTTTTTTAGTACTTTTCAGTTTTTCTTAGTTTTCACATAAGGTCCGGGGTCAGGACAAAAGACAGATTTTTGACAAATTTCAAAATATGTCAGATATTGTCCAAATTATTTTTTATTTCACGTCTAGACATGTGAAATGCATGAACTAGTGCAAAAAAGTGTAACAAAATTGGTTTGATTTTTTTTTAGTACTTTTCAGTTTTTCTTAGTTTTCACATAAGGTCCGGGGTCAGGACAAAAGACAGATTTTTGACAAATTTCAAAATCTGTCAGATATTGTCCAAATCATTTTTTATTTCACTTCTAGACATGTGAAATGCATGAACTAGGGCAAAAAAGTGTGAAAAAATTGGTTTGATTTTTTTTAGTACCTTGCAGTTTTTCTTAGTTTTCACATAAGGTCCGGGGTCAGGACAAAAGACAGATTTTTGACAAATTTCAAAATATATCAGATATTGTCCAAATCATTTTTTATTTCACGTCTAGACATGTGAAATGCATGAACTAGTGCAAAAAAGTGTAACACAATTGGTTTGATTTTTTTTTAGTACTTTTCAGTTTTTCTTAGTTTTCACATAAGGTCCGGGGTCAGGACAAAAGACAGATTTTTGACAAATTTCAAAATCTGTCAGATATTGTCCAAATCATTTTTTATTTCATTTCTAGACATGTGAAATGCATGAACTAGGGCAAAAAAAGTGAAAAAAAAATTGGTCTGATTTTTTTTAGTACTTTTCAGTTTTTCTTAGTTTTCACATAAGGTCCGGGGTCAGGACAAAAGACAGATTTTTGACAAATTTCAAAATATGCCAGATATTGTCCAAATTATTTTTTATTTCACTTCTAGACATGTGAAATGCATGAACTAGTGCAAAAAAGTGTAACAAAATTGATTTGATTTTTTTTAGTACTTTTCAGTTTTTCTTAGTTTTCACATAAGGTCCGGGGTCAGGATAAAAGACAGATTTTTGACAAATTTCAAAATTCTCTGAGATATTGTCCAAATTATTTTTTATTTCACTTCTAGACATGTGAAATGCATGAACTAGTGCAAAAAAGTGTAACAAAATTGATTTGATTTTTTTTTAGTACTTTTCAGTTTTTCTTAGTTTTCACATAAGGTCCGGGGTCAGGACAAAAGACAGATTTTTGACAAATTTCAAAATATGTCAGATATTGTCCAAATAATTTTTTATTTCACGTCTAGACATGTGAAATGCATGAACTAGTGCAAAAAAGTGTAACAAAATTGATTTGATTTTTTTTTAGTACTTTTCAGTTTTTCTTAGTTTTCACATAAGGTCCGGGGTCAGGACAAAAGACAGATTTTTGCCAAATTTCAAAATCTGTCAGATATTGTCCAAATCATTTTTTATTTCATTTCTAGACATGTGAAATGCATGAACTAGGGCAAAAAAAGTGAAAAAAAATTGGACTGAATTTTTTTATTTCTTTTCAGTTTTTCTTAGTTTTCACATAAGGTCCGGGGTCAGGACAAAAGACAGATTTTTGACAAATTTCAAAATCTGTCAGATATTGTCCAAATCATTTTTTATTTAATTTCTAGACATGTGAAATGCATGAACTAGGGCAAGAAAGTGAAAAAAAATTGGTCTGATTTTTTTTAGTACTTTTCAGTTTTTCTTAGTTTTCACATAAGGTCCGGGGTCAGGACAAAAGACAGATTTTTGACAAATTTCAAAATATGTCAGATATTGTCCAAATTATTTTTTATTTCACGTCTAGACATGTGAAATGCATGAACTAGTGCAAAAAAGTGTAACAAAATTGGTTTGATTTTTTTTTAGTACTTTTCAGTTTTTCTTAGTTTTCACATAAGGTCCGGGGTCAGGACAAAAGACAGATTTTTGACAAATTTCAAAATCTGTCAGATATTGTCCAAATCATTTTTTATTTCACTTCTAGACATGTGAAATGCATGAACTAGGGAAAAAAAATGTGAAAAAATTGGTTTGATTTTTTTTAGTACCTTGCAGTTTTTCTTAGTTTTCACATAAGGTCCGGGGTCAGGACAAAAGACAGATTTTTGACAAATTTCAAAATATATCAGATATTGTCCAAATCATTTTTTATTTCACTTATAGACATGTGAAATGTATGAACTAGGGCAAAAAAGTGTAAAAAAATTGGTTTGATTTTTTTTTAGTACCTTGCAGTTTTTCTTAGTTTTCACATAAGGTCCGGGGTCAGGACAAAAGACAGATTTTTGACAAATTTCAAAATATGTCAGATATTGTCCAAATTATTTTTTATTTCACTTCTAGACATGTGAAATGCATGAACTAGTGCAAAAAAGTGTAACAAAATTGATTTGATTTTTTTTAGTACTTTTCAGTTTTTCTTAGTTTTCACATAAGGTCCGGGGTCAGGATAAAAGACAGATTTTTGACAAATTTCAAAATCTCTCAGATATTGTCCAAATTATTTTTTATTTCACTTCTAGACATGTGAAATGCATGAACTAGGGCAAAAAAAGTGAAAAAAAATTGGTCTGATTTTTTTTAGTACTTTTCAGTTTTTCTTAGTTTTCACATAAGGTCCGGGGTCAGGACAAAAGACAGATTTTTGACAAATTTCAAAATATGTCAGATATTGTCCAAATCATTTTTTATTTCACTTATAGACATGTGAAATGCATGAACTAGTGCAAAAAAGTGTAACAAAATTGATTTGATTTTTTTTTAGTACTTTTCAGTTTTTCTTAGTTTTCACATAAGGTCCGGGGTCAGGACAAAAGACAGATTTTTGACAAATTTCAAAATCTGTCAGATATTGTCCAAATCATTTTTTATTTAATTTCTAGACATGTGAAATGCATGAACTAGGGCAAGAAAGTGAAAAAAAATTGGTCTGATTTTTTTTAGTACTTTTCAGTTTTTCTTAGTTTTCACATAAGGTCCGGGGTCAGGACAAAAGACAGATTTTTGACAAATTTCAAAATATGTCAGATATTGTCCAAATTATTTTTTATTTCACGTCTAGACATGTGAAATGCATGAACTAGTGCAAAAAAGTGTAACAAAATTGATTTGATTTTTTTTTAGTACTTTTCAGTTTTTCTTAGTTTTCACATAAGGTCCGGGGTCAGGACAAAAGACAGATTTTTGACAAATTTCAAAATATGTCAGATATTGTCCAAATTATTTTTTATTTCACTTCTAGACATGTGAAATGCATGAACTAGTGCAAAAAAGTGTAACAAAATTGATTTGATTTTTTTTTAGTACTTTTCAGTTTTTCTTAGTTTTCACATAAGGTCCGGGGACAGGACAAAAGACAGATTTTTGACAAATTTCAAAATCTGTCAGATATTGTCCAAATCATTTTTTATTTAATTTCTAGACATGTGAAATGCATGAACTAGGGCAAGAAAGTGAAAAAAAATTGGTCTGATTTTTTTTAGTACTTTTCAGTTTTTCTTAGTTTTCACATAAGGTCCGGGGTCAGGACAAAAGACAGATTTTTGACAAATTTCAAAATATGTCAGATATTGTCCAAATTATTTTTTATTTCACGTCTAGACATGTGAAATGCATGAACTAGTGCAAAAAAGTGTAACACAATTGGTTTGATTTTTTTTTAGTACTTTTCAGTTTTTCTTAGTTTTCACATAAGGTCCGGGGTCAGGACAAAAGACAGATTTTTGACAAATTTCAAAATCTGTCAGATATTGTCCAAATCATTTTTTATTTCACTTCTAGACATGTGAAATGCATGAACTAGGGCAAAAAAGTGTGAAAAAATTGGTTTGATTTTTTTTAGTACCTTGCAGTTTTTCTTAGTTTTCACATAAGGTCCGGGGTCAGGACTAAAGACAGATTTTTGACAAATTTCAAAATATGTCAGATATTGCCAAAATCATTTTTTATTTCACTTATAGACATGTGAAATGTATGAACTAGGGCAAAAAAGTGTAAAAAAATTGGTTTGATTTTTTTTTAGTACCTTGCAGTTTTTCTTAGTTTTCACATAAGGTCCGGGGTCAGGACAAAAGACAGATTTTTGACAAATTTCAAAATATGCCAGATATTGTCCAAATTATTTTTTATTTCACTTCTAGACATGTGAAATGCATGAACTAGGGCAAAAAAGTGTGAAAAAATTGGTTTGATTTTTTTTAGTACCTTGCAGTTTTTCTTAGTTTTCACATAAGGTCCGGGGTCAGGACAAAAGACAGATTTTTGACAAATTTCAAAATATGTCAGATATTGTCCAAATCATTTTTTATTTCACTTATAGACATGTGAAATGTATGAACTAGGGCAAAAAAGTGTAAAAAAATTGGTTTGATTTTTTTTTAGTACCTTGCAGTTTTTCTTAGTTTTCACATAAGGTCCGGGGTCAGGACAAAAGACAGATTTTTGACAAATTTCAAAATATGCCAGATATTGTCCAAATCATTTTTTATTTCATTTCTAGACATGTGAAATACATGAACTAGGGCAAAAAAAGTGAAAAAAAATTGGTCTGATTTTTTTTAGTACTTTTCAGTTTTTCTTAGTTTTCACATAAGGTCCGGGGTCAGGACAAAAGACAGATTTTTGACAAATTTCAAAATCTGTCAGATATTGTCCAAATCATTTTTTATTTAATTTCTAGACATGTGAAATGCATGAACTAGGGCAAGAAAGTGAAAAAAAATTGGTCTGATTTTTTTTAGTACTTTTCAGTTTTTCTTAGTTTTCACATAAGGTCCGGGGTCAGGACAAAAGACAGATTTTTGACAAATTTCAAAATATGTCAGATATTGTCCAAATTATTTTTTATTTCACGTCTAGACATGTGAAATGCATGAACTAGTGCAAAAAAGTGTAACAAAATTGATTTGATTTTTTTTTAGTACTTTTCAGTTTTTCTTAGTTTTCACATAAGGTCCGGGGTCAGGACAAAAGACAGATTTTTGACAAATTTCAAAATATGTCAGATATTGTCCAAATTATTTTTTATTTCACGTCTAGACATGTGAAATGCATGAACTAGTGCAAAAAAGTGTAACAAAATTGATTTGATTTTTTTTTAGTACTTTTCAGTTTTTCTTAGTTTTCACATAAGGTCCGGGGTCAGGACAAAAGACAGATTTTTGCCAAATTTCAAAATCTGTCAGATATTGTCCAAATCATTTTTTATTTCATTTCTAGACATGTGAAATGCATGAACTAGGGCAAAAAAAGTGAAAAAAAATTGGACTGATTTTTTTTTAGTACTTTTCAGTTTTTCTTAGTTTTCACATAAGGTCCGGGGTCAGGACAAAAGACAGATTTTTGACAAATTTCAAAATCTGTCAGATATTGTCCAAATTATTTTTTATTTCACTTCTAGACATGTGAAATGCATGAACTAGTGCAAAAAAGTGTAAAAAAATTGGTTTGATTTTTTTTTAGTACCTTGCAGTTTTTCTTAGTTTTCACATAAGGTCCGGGGTCAGGACAAAAGACAGATTTTTGACAAATTTCAAAATATGTCAGATATTGTCCAAATTATTTTTTATTTCACTTCTAGACATGTGAAATGCATGAACTAGTGCAAAAAAGTGTAACACAATTGGTTTGATTTTTTTTTAGTACTTTTCAGTTTTTCTTAGTTTTCACATAAGGTCCGGGGTCAGGACAAAAGACAGATTTTTGACAAATTTCAAAATCTGTCAGATATTGTCCAAATCATTTTTTATTTCACTTCTAGACATGTGAAATGCATGAACTAGGGCAAAAAAGTGTGAAAAAATTGGTTTGATTTTTTTTAGTACCTTGCAGTTTTTCTTAGTTTTCACATAAGGTCCGGGGTCAGGACAAAAGACAGATTTTTGACAAATTTCAAAATATGTCAGATATTGTCCAAATCATTTTTTATTTCACTTATAGACATGTGAAATGTATGAACTAGGGCAAAAAAGTGTAAAAAAATTGGTTTGATTTTTTTTTAGTACCTTGCAGTTTTTCTTAGTTTTCACATAAGGTCCGGGGTCAGGACAAAAGACAGATTTTTGACAAATTTCAAAATATGTCAGATATTGTCCAAATCATTTTTTATTTCACTTATAGACATGTGAAATGTATGAACTAGGGCAAAAAAGTGTAAAAAAAATTGGTTTGATTTTTTTTTAGTACCTTGCAGTTTTTCTTAGTTTTTCACATAAGGTCCGGGGTCAGGACAAAAGACAGATTTTTGACAAATTTCAAAATATGCCAGATATTGTCCAAATTATTTTTTATTTCACTTCTAGACATGTGAAATGCATGAACTAGTGCAAAAAAGTGTAAAAAAATTGGTTTGATTTTTTTTTAGTACCTTGCAGTTTTTCTTAGTTTTCACATAAGGTCCGGGGTCAGGACAAAAGACAGATTTTTGACAAATTTCAAAATATGCCAGATATTGTCCAAATTATTTTTTATTTCACTTCTAGACATGTGAAATGCATGAACTAGTGCAAAAAAGTGTAAAAAAATTGGTTTGATTTTTTTTTAGTACCTTGCAGTTTTTCTTAGTTTTCACATAAGGTCCGGGGTCAGGACAAAAGACAGATTTTTGACAAATTTCAAAATATGCCAGATATTGTCCAAATTATTTTTTATTTCACTTCTAGACATGTGAAATGCATGAACTAGTGCAAAAAAGTGTAACAAAATTGATTTGATTTTTTTTAGTACTTTTCAGTTTTTCTTAGTTTTCACATAAGGTCCGGGGTCAGGACAAAAGACAGATTTTTGACAAATTTCAAAATCTGTCAGATATTGTCCAAATCATTTTTTATTTAATTTCTAGACATGTGAAATGCATGAACTAGGGCAAGAAAGTGAAAAAAAATTGGTCTGATTTTTTTTAGTACTTTTCAGTTTTTCTTAGTTTTCACATAAGGTCCGGGGTCAGCACAAAAGACAGATTTTTGACAAATTTCAAAATATGTCAGATATTGTCCAAATTATTTTTTATTTCACGTCTAGACATGTGAAATGCATGAACTAGTGCAAAAAAGTCTAACAAAATTGATTTGATTTTTTTTAGTACTTTTCAGTTTTTCTTAGTTTTCACATAAGGTCCGGGGTCAGGACAAAAGACAGATTTTTGACAAATTTCAAAATCTGTCAGATATTGTCCAAATCATTTTTTATTTCACTTCTAGACATGTGAAATGCATGAACTAGGGCAAAAAAGTGTGAAAAAATTGGTTTGATTTTTTTTAGTACCTTGCAGTTTTTCTTAGTTTTCACATAAGGTCCGGGGTCAGGACTAAAGACAGATTTTTGACAAATTTCAAAATATGTCAGATATTGCCAAAATCATTTTTTATTTCACTTATAGACATGTGAAATGTATGAACTAGGGCAAAAAAGTGTAAAAAAATTGATTTGATTTTTTTTAGTACTTTTCAGTTTTTCTTAGTTTTCACATAAGGTCCGGGGTCAGGACAAAAGACAGATTTTTGACAAATTTCAAAATATGTCAGATATTGTCCAAATTATTTTTTATTTCACGTCTAGACATGTGAAATGCATGAACTAGTGCAAAAAAGTGTAACACAATTGGTTTGATTTTTTTTTAGTACCTTGCAGTTTTTCTTAGTTTTCACATAAGGTCCGGGGTCAGGACAAAAGACAGATTTTTGACAAATTTCAAAATCTGTCAGATATTGTCCAAATCATTTTTTATTTCATTTCTAGACATGTGAAATGCATGAACTAGGGCAAAAAAAGTGAAAAAAAAATTGGTCTGATTTTTTTTAGTACTTTTCAGTTTTTCTTAGTTTTCACATAAGGTCCGGGGTCAGGACAAAAGACAGATTTTTGACAAATTTCAAAATATGCCAGATATTGTCCAAATTATTTTTTATTTCACTTCTAGACATGTGAAATGCATGAACTAGTGCAAAAAAGTGTAACAAAATTGATTTGATTTTTTTTAGTACTTTTCAGTTTTTCTTAGTTTTCACATAAGGTCCGGGGTCAGGATAAAAGACAGATTTTTGACAAATTTCAAAATTCTCTGAGATATTGTCCAAATTATTTTTTATTTCACTTCTAGACATGTGAAATGCATGAACTAGTGCAAAAAAGTGTAACAAAATTGATTTGATTTTTTTTTAGTACTTTTCAGTTTTTCTTAGTTTTCACATAAGGTCCGGGGTCAGGACAAAAGACAGATTTTTGACAAATTTCAAAATATGTCAGATATTGTCCAAATAATTTTTTATTTCACGTCTAGACATGTGAAATGCATGAACTAGTGCAAAAAAGTGTAACAAAATTGATTTGATTTTTTTTTAGTACTTTTCAGTTTTTCTTAGTTTTCACATAAGGTCCGGGGTCAGGACAAAAGACAGATTTTTGCCAAATTTCAAAATCTGTCAGATATTGTCCAAATCATTTTTTATTTCATTTCTAGACATGTGAAATGCATGAACTAGGGCAAAAAAAGTGAAAAAAAATTGGACTGATTTTTTTTAGTACTTTTCAGTTTTTCTTAGTTTTCACATAAGGTCCGGGGTCAGGACAAAAGACAGATTTTTGACAAATTTCAAAATCTGTCAGATATTGTCCAAATCATTTTTTATTTAATTTCTAGACATGTGAAATGCATGAACTAGGGCAAGAAAGTGAAAAAAAATTGGTCTGATTTTTTTTAGTACTTTTCAGTTTTTCTTAGTTTTCACATAAGGTCCGGGGTCAGGACAAAAGACAGATTTTTGACAAATTTCAAAATATATCAGATATTGTCCAAATCATTTTTTATTTCACTTATAGACATGTGAAATGTATGAACTAGGGCAAAAAAGTGTAAAAAAATTGGTTTGATTTTTTTTTAGTACCTTGCAGTTTTTCTTAGTTTTCACATAAGGTCCGGGGTCAGGACAAAAGACAGATTTTTGACAAATTTCAAAATATGTCAGATATTGTCCAAATTATTTTTTATTTCACTTCTAGACATGTGAAATGCATGAACTAGTGCAAAAAAGTGTAACAAAATTGATTTGATTTTTTTTAGTACTTTTCAGTTTTTCTTAGTTTTCACATAAGGTCCGGGGTCAGGATAAAAGACAGATTTTTGACAAATTTCAAAATCTCTCAGATATTGTCCAAATTATTTTTTATTTCACTTCTAGACATGTGAAATGCATGAACTAGGGCAAAAAAAGTGAAAAAAAATTGGTCTGATTTTTTTTAGTACTTTTCAGTTTTTCTTAGTTTTCACATAAGGTCCGGGGTCAGGACAAAAGACAGATTTTTGACAAATTTCAAAATATGTCAGATATTGTCCAAATTATTTTTTATTTCACGTCTAGACATGTGAAATGCATGAACTAGTGCAAAAAAGTGTAACAAAATTGATTTGATTTTTTTTTAGTACTTTTCAGTTTTTCTTAGTTTTCACATAAGGTCCGGGGTCAGGACAAAAGACAGATTTTTGACAAATTTCAAAATATGTCAGATATTGTCCAAATTATTTTTTATTTCACTTCTAGACATGTGAAATGCATGAACTAGTGCAAAAAAGTGTAACAAAATTGATTTGATTTTTTTTTAGTACTTTTCAGTTTTTCTTAGTTTTCACATAAGGTCCGGGGTCAGGACAAAAGACAGATTTTTGACAAATTTCAAAATCTGTCAGATATTGTCCAAATCATTTTTTATTTCACTTCTAGACATGTGAAATGCATGAACTAGGGCAAAAAAGTGTGAAAAAATTGGTTTGATTTTTTTTAGTACCTTGCAGTTTTTCTTAGTTTTCACATAAGGTCCGGGGTCAGGACAAAAGACAGATTTTTGACAAATTTCAAAATATGCCAGATATTGTCCAAATCATTTTTTATTTCATTTCTAGACATGTGAAATACATGAACTAGGGCAAAAAAAGTGAAAAAAAATTGGTCTGATTTTTTTTAGTACTTTTCAGTTTTTCTTAGTTTTCACATAAGGTCCGGGGTCAGGACAAAAGACAGATTTTTGACAAATTTCAAAATCTGTCAGATATTGTCCAAATCATTTTTTATTTAATTTCTAGACATGTGAAATGCATGAACTAGGGCAAGAAAGTGAAAAAAAATTGGTCTGATTTTTTTTAGTACTTTTCAGTTTTTCTTAGTTTTCACATAAGGTCCGGGGTCAAGACAAAAGACAGATTTTTGAAAATTTCAAAATATGTCAGATATTGTCCAAATTATTTTTTATTTCACGTCTAGACATGTGAAATGCATGAACTAGTGCAAAAAAGTGTAACAAAATTGATTTGATTTTTTTTTAGTACTTTTCAGTTTTTCTTAGTTTTCACATAAGGTCCGGGGTCAGGACAAAAGACAGATTTTTGACAAATTTCAAAATCTGTCAGATATTGTCCAAATCATTTTTTATTTCATTTCTAGACATGTGAAATACATGAACTAGGGCAAAAAAAGTGAAAAAAAATTGGTCTGATTTTTTTTAGTACTTTTCAGTTTTTCTTAGTTTTCACATAAGGTCCGGGGTCAGGACAAAAGACAGATTTTTGACAAATTTCAAAATATGTCAGATATTGTCCAAATTATTTTTTATTTCACGTCTAGACATGTGAAATGCATGAACTAGTGCAAAAAAGTGTAACACAATTGGTTTGATTTTTTTTTAGTACCTTGCAGTTTTTCTTAGTTTTCACATAAGGTCCGGGGTCAGGACAAAAGACAGATTTTTGACAAATTTCAAAATATGCCAGATATTGTCCAAATTATTTTTTATTTCACTTCTAGACATGTGAAATGCATGAACTAGTGCAAAAAAGTGTAACAAAATTGGTTTGATTTTTTTTTAGTACTTTTCAGTTTTTCTTAGTTTTCACATAAGGTCCGGGGTCAGGACAAAAGACAGATTTTTGACAAATTTCAAAATCTGTCAGATATTGTCCAAATCATTTTTTATTTCACTTCTAGACATGTGAAATGCATGAACTAGGGCAAAAAAGTGTGAAAAAATTGGTTTGATTTTTTTTAGTACCTTGCAGTTTTTCTTAGTTTTCACATAAGGTCCGGGGTCAGGACAAAAGACAGATTTTTGACAAATTTCAAAATATATCAGATATTGTCCAAATCATTTTTTATTTCACTTATAGACATGTGAAATGTATGAACTAGGGCAAAAAAGTGTAAAAAAATTGGTTTGATTTTTTTTAGTACCTTGCAGTTTTTCTTAGTTTTCACATAAGGTCCGGGGTCAGGACAAAAGACAGATTTTTGACAAATTTCAAAATCTGTCAGATATTGTCCAAATCATTTTTTATTTCACTTCTAGACATGTGAAATGCATGAACTAGGGCAAAAAAGTGTGAAAAAATTGGTTTGATTTTTTTTAGTACCTTGCAGTTTTTCTTAGTTTTCACATAAGGTCCGGGGTCAGGACTAAAGACAGATTTTTGACAAATTTCAAAATATGTCAGATATTGCCAAAATCATTTTTTATTTCACTTATAGACATGTGAAATGTATGAACTAGGGCAAAAAAGTGTAAAAAAATTGATTTGATTTTTTTTAGTACTTTTCAGTTTTTCTTAGTTTTCACATAAGGTCCGGGGTCAGGACAAAAGACAGATTTTTGACAAATTTCAAAATATGTCAGATATTGTCCAAATTATTTTTTATTTCACTTCTAGACATGTGAAATGCATGAACTAGGGCAAAAAAGTGTGAAAAAATTGGTTTGATTTTTTTTAGTACCTTGCAGTTTTTCTTAGTTTTCACATAAGGTCCGGGGTCAGGACAAAAGACAGATTTTTGACAAATTTCAAAATATATCAGATATTGTCCAAATCATTTTTTATTTCACTTATAGACATGTGAAATGCATGAACTAGTGCAAAAAAGTGTAACAAAATTGATTTGATTTTTTTTAGTACTTTTCAGTTTTTCTTAGTTTTCACATAAGGTCCGGGGTCAGGACAAAAGACAGATTTTTGACAAATTTCAAAATATGTCAGATATTGTCCAAATCATTTTTTATTTCACTTCTAGACATGTGAAATGCATGAACTAGTGCAAAAAAGTGTAACAAAATTGATTTGATTTTTTTTAGTACTTTTCAGTTTTTCTTAGTTTTCACATAAGGTCCGGGGTCAGGACAAAAGACAGATTTTTGACAAATTTCAAAATCTGTCAGATATTGTCCAAATCATTTTTTATTTCATTTCTAGACATGTGAAATACATGAACTAGGGCAAAAAAAGTGAAAAAAAATTGGTCTGATTTTTTTTAGTACTTTTCAGTTTTTCTTAGTTTTCACATAAGGTCCGGGGTCAGGACAAAAGACAGATTTTTGACAAATTTCAAAATCTGTCAGATATTGTCCAAATCATTTTTTATTTAATTTCTAGACATGTGAAATGCATGAACTAGGGCAAGAAAGTGAAAAAAAATTGGTCTGATTTTTTTTAGTACTTTTCAGTTTTTCTTAGTTTTCACATAAGGTCCGGGGTCAGGACAAAAGACAGATTTTTGACAAATTTCAAAATATGTCAGATATTGTCCAAATTATTTTTTATTTCACGTCTAGACATGTGAAATGCATGAACTAGTGCAAAAAAGTGTAACACAATTGGTTTGATTTTTTTTTAGTACTTTTCAGTTTTTCTTAGTTTTCACATAAGGTCCGGGGTCAGGACAAAAGACAGATTTTTGACAAATTTCAAAATCTGTCAGATATTGTCCAAATCATTTTTTATTTCACTTCTAGACATGTGAAATGCATGAACTAGGGCAAAAAAGTGTGAAAAAATTGGTTTGATTTTTTTTAGTACCTTGCAGTTTTTCTTAGTTTTCACATAAGGTCCGGGGTCAGGACTAAAGACAGATTTTTGACAAATTTCAAAATATGTCAGATATTGCCAAAATCATTTTTTATTTCACTTATAGACATGTGAAATGTATGAACTAGGGCAAAAAAGTGTAAAAAAATTGATTTGATTTTTTTTAGTACTTTTCAGTTTTTCTTAGTTTTCACATAAGGTCCGGGGTCAGGACAAAAGACAGATTTTTGACAAATTTCAAAATATGTCAGATATTGTCCAAATTATTTTTTATTTCACGTCTAGACATGTGAAATGCATGAACTAGTGCAAAAAAGTGTAACACAATTGGTTTGATTTTTTTTAGTACCTTGCAGTTTTTCTTAGTTTTCACATAAGGTCCGGGGTCAGGACAAAAGACAGATTTTTGACAAATTTCAAAATATGCCAGATATTGTCCAAATTATTTTTTATTTCACTTCTAGACATGTGAAATGCATGAACTAGTGCAAAAAAGTGTAACAAAATTGGTTTGATTTTTTTTTAGTACTTTTCAGTTTTCTTAGTTTTCACATAAGGTCCGGGGTCAGGACAAAAGACAGATTTTTGACAAATTTCAAAATATGCCAGATATTGTCCAAATCATTTTTTATTTCACTTCTAGACATGTGAAATGCATGAACTAGGGCAAAAAAGTGTAACAAAATTGATTTGATTTTTTTTTAGTACTTTTCAGTTTTTCTTAGTTTTCACATAAGGTCCGGGGTCAGGACAAAAGACAGATTTTTGACAAATTTCAAAATATATCAGATATTGTCCAAATCATTTTTTATTTCACTTATAGACATGTGAAATGTATGAACTAGGGCAAAAAAGTG
This sequence comes from Alosa pseudoharengus, assembly GCF_046254945.1. Lineage (NCBI taxonomy): Eukaryota > Metazoa > Chordata > Actinopteri > Clupeiformes > Clupeidae > Alosa > Alosa pseudoharengus. The sequence continues at coordinate 99,798 of NW_027468856.1, forward strand.
TAAAAAAATTGGTTTGATTTTTTTTAGTACCTTGCAGTTTTTCTTAGTTTTCACATAAGGTCCGGGGTCAGGACAAAAGACAGATTTTTGACAAATTTCAAAATATGTCAGATATTGTCCAAATCATTTTTTATTTCACTTCTAGACATGTGAAATGCATGAACTAGTGCAAAAAAGTGTAACAAAATTGATTTGATTTTTTTTTAGTACTTTTCAGTTTTTCTTAGTTTTCACATAAGGTCCGGGGTCAGGACAAAAGACAGATTTTTGACAAATTTCAAAATCTGTCAGATATTGTCCAAATCATTTTTTATTTCATTTCTAGACATGTGAAATACATGAACTAGGGCAAAAAAAAGTGAAAAAAAATTGGTCTGATTTTTTTTAGTACTTTTCAGTTTTTCTTAGTTTTCACATAAGGTCCGGGGTCAGGACAAAAGACAGATTTTTGACAAATTTCAAAATCTGTCAGATATTGTCCAAATCATTTTTTATTTAATTTCTAGACATGTGAAATGCATGAACTAGGGCAAGAAAGTGAAAAAAAATTGGTCTGATTTTTTTTAGTACTTTTCAGTTTTTCGTAGTTTTCACATAAGGTCCGGGGTCAGGACAAAAGACAGATTTTTGACAAATTTCAAAATATGTCAGATATTGTCCAAATAATTTTTTATTTCACGTCTAGACATGTGAAATGCATGAACTAGTGCAAAAAAGTGTAACACAATTGGTTTGATTTTTTTTTAGTACTTTTCAGTTTTTCTTAGTTTTCACATAAGGTCCGGGGTCAGGACAAAAGACAGATTTTTGACAAATTTCAAAATATGTCAGATATTGTCCAAATCATTTTTTATTTAATTTCTAGACATGTGAAATGCATGAACTAGGGCAAGAAAGTGAAAAAAAATTGGTCTGATTTTTTTTAGTACTTTTCAGTTTTTCTTAGTTTTCACATAAGGTCCGGGGTCAGGACAAAAGACAGATTTTTGACAAATTTCAAAATATGTCAGATATTGTCCAAATAATTTTTTATTTCACGTCTAGACATGTGAAATGCATGAACTAGTGCAAAAAAGTGTAACACAATTGGTTTGATTTTTTTTTAGTACTTTTCAGTTTTTCTTAGTTTTCACATAAGGTCCGGGGTCAGGACAAAAGACAGATTTTTGACAAATTTCAAAATATGCCAGATATTGTCCAAATTATTTTTTATTTCACTTCTAGACATGTGAAATGCATGAACTAGTGCAAAAAAGTGTAACAAAATTGATTTGATTTTTTTTAGTACTTTTCAGTTTTTCTTAGTTTTCACATAAGGTCCGGGGTCAGGATAAAAGACAGATTTTTGACAAATTTCAAAATTCTCTGAGATATTGTCCAAATTATTTTTTATTTCACTTCTAGACATGTGAAATGCATGAACTAGTGCAAAAAAGTGTAACAAAATTGATTTGATTTTTTTTTAGTACTTTGCAGTTTTTCTTAGTTTTCACATAAGGTCCGGGGTCAGGACAAAAGACAGATTTTTGACAAATTTCAAAATATGTCAGATATTGTCCAAATAATTTTTTATTTCACGTCTAGACATGTGAAATGCATGAACTAGTGCAAAAAAGTGTAACAAAATTGATTTGATTTTTTTTTAGTACTTTTCAGTTTTTCTTAGTTTTCACATAAGGTCCGGGGTCAGGACAAAAGACAGATTTTTGACAAATTTCAAAATCTGTCAGATATTGTCCAAATCATTTTTTATTTCATTTCTAGACATGTGAAATGCATGAACTAGGGCAAAAAAAGTGAAAAAAAATTGGACTGATTTTTTTTAGTACTTTTCAGTTTTTCTTAGTTTTCACATAAGGTCCGGGGTCAGGACAAAAGACAGATTTTTGACAAATTTCAAAATCTGTCAGATATTGTCCAAATCATTTTTTATTTAATTTCTAGACATGTGAAATGCATGAACTAGGGCAAGAAAGTGAAAAAAAATTGGTCTGATTTTTTTTAGTACTTTTCAGTTTTTCTTAGTTTTCACATAAGGTCCGGGGTCAGGACAAAAGACAGATTTTTGACAAATTTCAAAATCTGTCAGATATTGTCCAAATCATTTTTTATTTAATTTCTAGACATGTGAAATGCATGAACTAGGGCAAGAAAGTGAAAAAAAATTGGTCTGATTTTTTTTAGTACTTTTCAGTTTTTCTTAGTTTTCACATAAGGTCCGGGGTCAGGACAAAAGACAGATTTTTGACAAATTTCAAAATATGTCAGATATTGTCCAAATTATTTTTTATTTCACGTCTAGACATGTGAAATGCATGAACTAGTGCAAAAAAGTGTAACAAAATTGATTTGATTTTTTTTTAGTACTTTTCAGTTTTTCTTAGTTTTCACATAAGGTCCGGGGTCAGGACAAAAGACAGATTTTTGACAAATTTCAAAATATGTCAGATATTGTCCAAATTATTTTTTATTTCACGTCTAGACATGTGAAATGCATGAACTAGTGCAAAAAAGTGTAACACAATTGGTTTGATTTTTTTTTAGTACTTTTCAGTTTTTCTTAGTTTTCACATAAGGTCCGGGGTCAGGACAAAAGACAGATTTTTGACAAATTTCAAAATCTGTCAGATATTGTCCAAATCATTTTTTATTTAATTTCTAGACATGTGAAATGCATGAACTAGGGCAAGAAAGTGAAAAAAAATTGGTCTGATTTTTTTTAGTACTTTTCAGTTTTTCTTAGTTTTCACATAAGGTCCGGGGTCAGGACAAAAGACAGATTTTTGACAAATTTCAAAATATGTCAGATATTGTCCAAATAATTTTTTATTTCACGTCTAGACATGTGAAATGCATGAACTAGTGCAAAAAAGTGTAACACAATTGGTTTGATTTTTTTTTAGTACTTTTCAGTTTTTCTTAGTTTTCACATAAGGTCCGGGGTCAGGACAAAAGACAGATTTTTGACAAATTTCAAAATATGTCAGATATTGCCAAAATCATTTTTTATTTCACTTATAGACATGTGAAATGTATGAACTAGGGCAAAAAAGTGTAAAAAAAATTGGTTTGATTTTTTTTTAGTACCTTGCAGTTTTTCTTAGTTTTCACATAAGGTCCGGGGTCAGGACAAAAGACAGATTTTTGACAAATTTCAAAATATGCCAGATATTGTCCAAATTATTTTTTATTTCACTTCTAGACATGTGAAATGCATGAACTAGGGCAAAAAAGTGTGAAAAAATTGGTTTGATTTTTTTTAGTACCTTGCAGTTTTTCTTAGTTTTCACATAAGGTCCGGGGTCAGGACAAAAGACAGATTTTTGACAAATTTCAAAATATGTCAGATATTGTCCAAATCATTTTTTATTTCACTTATAGACATGTGAAATGTATGAACTAGGGCAAAAAAGTGTAAAAAAATTGGTTTGATTTTTTTTTAGTACCTTGCAGTTTTTCTTAGTTTTCACATAAGGTCCGGGGTCAGGACAAAAGACAGATTTTTGACAAATTTCAAAATATGCCAGATATTGTCCAAATTATTTTTTATTTCACTTCTAGACATGTGAAATGCATGAACTAGTGCAAAAAAGTGTAACAAAATTGATTTGATTTTTTTTAGTACTTTTCAGTTTTTCTTAGTTTTCACATAAGGTCCGGGGTCAGGATAAAAGACAGATTTTTGACAAATTTCAAAATTCTCTGAGATATTGTCCAAATTATTTTTTATTTCACTTCTAGACATGTGAAATGCATGAACTAGTGCAAAAAAGTGTAACAAAATTGATTTGATTTTTTTTTAGTACTTTTCAGTTTTTCTTAGTTTTCACATAAGGTCCGGGGTCAGGACAAAAGACAGATTTTTGACAAATTTCAAAATATGCCAGATATTGTCCAAATTATTTTTTATTTCACTTCTAGACATGTGAAATGCATGAACTAGGGCAAAAAAAGTGAAAAAAAATTGGTCTGATTTTTTTTAGTACTTTTCAGTTTTTCTTAGTTTTCACATAAGGTCCGGGGTCAGGATAAAAGACAGATTTTTGACAAATTTCAAAATCTGTCAGATATTATCCAAATTATTTTTTATTTCACTTCTAGACATGTGAAATGCATGAACTAGGGCAAAAAAAGTGAAAAAAAATTGGTCTGATTTTTTTTAGTACTTTTCAGTTTTTCTTAGTTTTCACATAAGGTCCGGGGTCAGGACAAAAGACAGAATTTTTACAAATTTCAAAATATGTCAGATATTGTCCAAATCATTTTTTATTTCACTTCTAGACATGTGAAATGCATGAACTAGGGCAAAAAAGTGTAAAAAAATTGGTTTGATTTTTTTTTAGTACCTTGCAGTTTTTCTTAGTTTTCACATAAGGTCCGGGGTCAGGACAAAAGACAGAATTTTGACAAATTTCTAAATATGTCAGATATTGTCCAAATTATTTTTTATTTCACGTCTAGACATGTGAAATGCATGAACTAGTGCAAAAAAGTCTAACAAAATTGGTTTGATTTTTTTTTTGTACTTTTCAGTTTTTCTTAGTTTTCACATAAGGTCCGGGGTCAGGATAAAAGACAGATTTCTGACAAATTTAAAAATCTCTCAGATATTGTCCAAATCATTTTTTATTTAATTTCTAGACATGTGAAATGCATGAACTAGGGCAAGAAAGTGTGAAAAAATTTGTTTGATTTTTTTTTTGTACTTTTCAGTTTTTCTTAGTTTTCACATAAGGTCCGGGGTCAGGACAAAAGACAGATTTTTGACAAATTTCAAAATATGTCAGATATTGTCCAAATTATTTTTTATTTCACTTCTAGACATGTGAAATGCATGAACTAGGGCAAAAAAAGTGAAAAAAAATTGGTCTGATTTTTTTTAGTACCTTTCAGTTTATCTTAGTTTTCACATAAGGTCCGGGGTCAGGACAAAAGACAGATTTTTGACAAATTTCAAAATATGTCAGATATTGTCCAAATTATTTTTTATTTCACTTCTAGACATGTGAAATGCATGAACTAGGGCAAAAAAAGTGAAAAAAAATTGGTCTGATTTTTTTAGTACTTTTCAGTTTTTCTTAGTTTTCACATAAGGTCCGGGGTCAGGACAAAAGACAGATTTTTGACAAATTTCAAAATCTGTCAGATATTGTCCAAATCATTTTTTATTTCACTTCTAGACATGTGAAATGCATGAACTAGGGCAAAAAAGTGTAACAAAATTGGTTTGATTTTTTTAGTACCTTTCAGTTTTTCTTAGTTTTCACACAAGGTCCGGGGTCAGGACAAAAGACAGATTTTTGACAAATTTCAAAATATGTCAGATATTGTCCAAATTATTTTTTTATTTCACTTCTAGACATGTGAAATGCATGAACTAGGGCAAAAAAGTGTAACAAAATTGGTTTGATTTTTTTTAGTACCTTACAGTTTTTCTTAGTTTTCACATAAGGTCCGGGGGGTCAGGACAAAAGACAGATTTTTGAAAAATTTCAAAATATGTCAGATATTGTCCAAATTATTTTTTATTTCACTTCTAGACATGTGAAATGCATGAACTAGGGCAAAAAAAGTGAAAAAAAATTGGTCTGATTTTTTTTTAGTACCTTGCAGTTTTTCTTAGTTTTCACATAAGGTCCGGGGTTAGGACAAAAGACAGATATTTGAAAAATTTCAAAATATGTCAGATATTGTCCAAATTATTTTTTATTTCACTTCTAGACATGTGAAATGCATGAACTAGGGCAAAAAAAGTGAAAAAAAATTGGTCTGATTTTTTTTTAGTACCTTGCAGTTTTTCTTAGTTTTCACATAAGGTCCGGGGTTAGGACAAAAGACAGATATTTGACAAATTTCAAAATATGTCAGATATTGTCCAAATCATTTTTTATTTCACTTCTAGACATGTGAAATGCATGAACTAGGGCAAAAAAGTGTAAAAAAATTGGTTTGATTTTTTTTAGTACCTTTCAGTTTTTCTTAGTTTTCACAAAAGGTCCGGGGTCAGGACAAAAGACAGATTTTTGACAAATTTCAAAATCTGTCAGATATTGTCCAAATCATTTTTTATTTAATTTCTAGACATGTGAAATGCATGAACTAGGGCAAAAAAAGTGAAAAAAAATTGGTCTGATTTTTTTTAGTACTTTTCAGTTTTTCTTAGTTTTCACATAAGGTCCGGGGTCAGGACAAAATACAGATTTCTGACAAATTTAAAAATCTGTCAGATATTGTCCAAATCATTTTTTATTTAATTTCTAGACATGTGAAATGCATGAACTAGGGCAAAAAAAGTGAAAAAAAATTGGTCTGATTTTTTTTAGTACTTTTCAGTTTTTCTTAGTTTTCACATAAGGTCCGGGGTCAGGACAAAAGACAGATTTTTGACAAATTTCAAAATATGTCAGATATTGTCCAAATTATTTTTTATTTCACGTCTAGACATGTGAAATGCATGAACTAGTGCAAAAAAGTGTAACAAAATTGGTTTGATTTTTTTTAGTACTTTTCAGTTTTTCTTAGTTTTCATATAAGGTCCGGGGTCAGGACAAAAGACAGATTTTTGACAAATTTCAAAATCTGTCAGATATTGTCCAAATAATTTTTTATTTCACTTCTAGACATGTGAAATGCATGAACTAGGGCAAAAAAGTGTAAAAATATTGGTTTGATTTTTTTTAGTACCTTTCAGTTTTTCTTAGTTTTCACAAAAGGTCCGGGGTCAGGACAAAAGACAGATTTTTGACAAATTTCAAAATCTGTCAGATATTGTCCAAATAATTTTTTATTTCACTTCTAGACATGTGAAATGAATGAACTAGGGCAAAAAAGTGTAAAAATATTGGTTTGATTTTTTTTAGTACCTTTCAGTTTTTCTTAGTTTTCACATAAGGTCCGGGGTCAGGACAAAAGACAGATTTTTGACAAATTTCAAAATCTGTCAGATATTGTCCAAATAATTTTTTATTTAATTTCTAGACATGTGAAATGCATGAACTAGGGCAAAAAAAGTGAAAAAAAATTGGTCTGATTTTTTTTAGTACTTTTCAGTTTTTCTTAGTTTTCACATAAGGTCCGGGGTCAGGACAAAAGACAGATTTTTGACAAATTTCAAAATATGTCAGATATTGTCCAAATTATTTTTTATTTCACGTCTAGACATGTGAAATGCATGAACTAGTGCAAAAAAGTGTAACAAAATTGGTTTGATTTTTTTTTTGTACTTTTCAGTTTTTCTTAGTTTTCACATAAGGTCCGGGGTCAGGACAAAAGACAGATTTTTGACAAATTTCAAAATCTGTCAGATATTGTCCAAATCATTTTTTATTTAATTTCTAGACATGTGAAATGCATGGACTAGGGCAAAAAAAGTGAAAAAAAATTGGTCTGATTTTTTTTAGTACTTTTCAGTTTTTCTTAGTTTTCACATAAGGTCCGGGGTCAGGACAAAAGACAGATTTTTGACAAATTTCAAAATATGTCAGATATTGTCCAAATTATTTTTTATTTCACGTCTAGACATGTGAAATGCATGAACTAGTGCAAAAAAGTGTAACAAAATTGGTTTGATTTTTTTTAGTACTTTTCAGTTTTTCTTAGTTTTCATATAAGGTCCGGGGTCAGGACAAAAGACAGATTTTTGACAAATTTCAAAATCTGTCAGATATTGTCCAAATAATTTTTTATTTCACTTCTAGACATGTGAAATGCATGAACTAGGGCAAAAAAGTGTAAAAATATTGGTTTGATTTTTTTTAGTACCTTTCAGTTTTTCTTAGTTTTCACATAAGGTCCGGGGTCAGGACAAAAGACAGATTTTTGACAAATTTCAAAATCTGTCAGATATTGTCCAAATCATTTTTTATTTAATTTCTAGACATGTGAAATGCATGAACTAGGGCAAGAAAGTGTGAAAAAATTTGTTTGATTTTTTTTTTGTACTTTTCAGTTTTTCTTAGTTTTCACATAAGGTCCGGGGTCAGGACAAAAGACAGATTTTTGACAAATTTCAAAATATGTCAGATATTGTCCAAATTATTTTTTATTTCACGTCTAGACATGTGAAATGCATGAACTAGTGCAAAAAAAGTGTAACAAAATTGGTTTGATTTTTTTTAGTACTTTTCAGTTTTTCTTAGTTTTCACATAAGGTCCGGGGGGTCAGGACAAAAGACAGATTTTTGACAAATTTCAAAATATGTCAGATATTGTCCAAATCATTTTTTATTTCACGTCTAGACATGTGAAATGCATGAACTAGTGCAAAAAAGTGTAACAAAATTGGTTTGATTTTTTTTAGTACCTTTCAGTTTTTCTTAGTTTTCACATAAGGTCCGGGGACAGCACAAAAGACAGATTTTTGACAAATTTCAAAATATGTCAGATATTGTCCAAATCATTTTTTATTTCACGTCTAGACATGTGAAATGCATGAACTAGTGCAAAAAAGTGTAACAAAATTGGTTTGATTTTTTTTAGTACCTTTCAGTTTTTTTTAGTTTTCACATAAGGTCCGGGGTCAGGACAAAAGACAGATTTTTGACAAATTTCAAAATATGTCAGATATTGTCCAAATTATTTTTTATTTCACGTCTAGACATGTGAAATGCATGAACTAGGGCAAAAAAGGGAAAAAAAATTGGTCTGATTTTTTTTTAGTACCTTGCAGTTTTTCTTAGTTTTCACATAAGGTCCGGGGTCAGGACAAAAGACAGATTTTTGACAAATTTCAAAATATGTCAAATATTGTCCAAATCATTTTTTATTTCACGTCTAGACATGTGAAATGCATGAACTAGTGCAAAAAAGTGTAACAAAATTGGTTTGATTTTTTTTAGTACCTTTCAGTTTTTCTTAGTTTTCACATAAGGTCCGGGGTCAGCACAAAAGACAGATTTTTGACAAATTTCAAAATCTGTCAGATATTGTCCAAATCATTTTTTATTTCACTTCTAGACATGTGAAATGCATGAACTAGGGCAAAAAAGTGTAAAAAAATTGGTTTGATTTTTTTTTAGTACCTTGCAGTTTTTCTTAGTTTTCACATAAGGTCCGGGGTCAGGACAAAAGACAGAATTTTGACAAATTTCAAAATATGTCAGATATTGTCCAAATTATTTTTTATTTCACGTCTAGACATGTGAAATGCATGAACTAGTGCAAAAAAGTGTAACAAAATTGGTTTGATTTTTTTTTAGTACTTTTCAGTTTTTCTTAGTTTTCACATAAGGTCCGGGGTCAGGACAAAAGACAGATTTTTGACAAATTTCAAAATATGTCAGATATTGTCCAAATTATTTTTTATTTCACGTCTAGACATGTGAAATGCATGAACTAGTGCAAAAAAGTCTAACAAAATTGGTTTGATTTTTTTTAGTACTTTTCAGTTTTTCTTAGTTTTCACATAAGGTCCGGGGTCAGGATAAAAGACAGATTTTTGACAAATTTCAAAATCTGTCAGATATTATCCAAATTATTTTTTATTTCACTTCTAGACATGTGAAATGCATGAACTAGGGCAAAAAAAGTGAAAAAAAATTGGTCTGATTTTTTTTAGTACTTTTCAGTTTTTCTTAGTTTTCACATAAGGTCCGGGGTCAGGACAAAAGACAGAATTTTTACAAATTTCAAAATATGTCAGATATTGTCCAAATCATTTTTTATTTCACTTCTAGACATGTGAAATGCATGAACTAGGGCAAAAAAGTGTAAAAAAATTGGTTTGATTTTTTTTTAGTACCTTGCAGTTTTTCTTAGTTTTCACATAAGGTCCGGGGTCAGGACAAAAGACAGAATTTTGACAAATTTCAAAATATGTCAGATATTGTCCAAAATATTTTTTATTTCACGTCTAGACATGTGAAATGCATGAACTAGTGCAAAAAAGTCTAACAAAATTGGTTTGATTTTTTTTTTGTACTTTTCAGTTTTTCTTAGTTTTCACATAAGGTCCGGGGTCAGGACAAAAGACAGATTTTTGACAAATTTCAAAATATGTCAGATATTGTCCAAATCATTTTTTATTTCACTTATAGACATGTGAAATGCATGAACTAGGGCAAAAAAGTGTAAAAAAATTGGTTTGATTTTTTTTAGTACCTTTCAGTTTTTTTTAGTTTTCACATAAGGTCCGGGGTCAGGACAAAAGACAGATTTTTGACAAATTTCAAAATATGTCAGATATTGTCAAAATTATTTTTTATTTCACGTCTAGACATGTGAAATGCATGAACTAGTGCAAAAAATCTAACAAAATTGGTCTGATTTTTTTTAGTACTTTTCAGTTTTTCTTAGTTTTCACATAAGGTCCGGGGTCAGGACAAAAGACAGATTTTTGACAAATTTCAAAATCTGTCAGATATTGTCCAAATCATTTTTTATTTAATTTCTAGACATGTGAAATGCATGAACTAGTGCAAAAAAGTGTAAAAAAATTGGTTTGATTTTTTTTAGTACTTTTCAGTTTTTCTTAGTTTTCACATAAGGTCCGGGGTCAGGATAAAAGACAGATTTTTGACAAATTTCAAAATATGTCAGATATTGTCCAAATTATTTTTTATTTCACTTCTAGACATGTGAAATGCATGAACTAGTGCAAAAAAGTGTAACAAAATTGATTTGATTTTTTTTTAGTACTTTTCAGTTTTTCTTAGTTTTCACATAAGGTCCGGGGTCAGGACAAAAGACAGATTTTTGACAAATTTCAAAATATATCAGATATTGTCCAAATCATTTTTTATTTAATTTCTAGACATGTGAAATGCATGAACTAGGGCAAGAAAGTGAAAAAAAATTGGTCTGATTTTTTTTAGTACTTTTCAGTTTTTCTTAGTTTTCACATAAGGTCCGGGGTCAGGACAAAAGACAGATTTTTGACAAATTTCAAAATATGTCAGATATTGTCCAAATTATTTTTTATTTCACGTCTAGACATGTGAAATGCATGAACTAGTGCAAAAAAGTGTAACAAAATTGATTTGATTTTTTTTTAGTACTTTTCAGTTTTTCTTAGTTTTCACATAAGGTCCGGGGTCAGGACAAAAGACAGATTTTTGACAAATTTCAAAATATATCAGATATTGTCCAAATCATTTTTTATTTCACTTATAGACATGTGAAATGTATGAACTAGGGCAAAAAAGTGTAAAAAAATTGGTTTGATTTTTTTTTAGTACCTTGCAGTTTTTCTTAGTTTTCACATAAGGTCCGGGGTCAGGACAAAAGACAGATTTTTGACAAATTTCAAAATCTCTCAGATATTGTCCAAATTATTTTTTATTTCACTTCTAGACATGTGAAATGCATGAACTAGGGCAAAAAAAGTGAAAAAAAATTGGTCTGATTTTTTTTAGTACTTTTCAGTTTTTCTTAGTTTTCACATAAGGTCCGGGGTCAGGACAAAAGACAGAATTTTTACAAATTTCAAAATATGTCAGATATTGTCCAAATTATTTTTTATTTCACGTCTAGACATGTGAAATGCATGAACTAGTGCAAAAAAGTGTAACAAAATTGATTTGATTTTTTTTTAGTACTTTTCAGTTTTTCTTAGTTTTCACATAAGGTCCGGGGTCAGGACAAAAGACAGATTTTTGACAAATTTCAAAATATGTCAGATATTGTCCAAATTATTTTTTATTTCACTTCTAGACATGTGAAATGCATGAACTAGTGCAAAAAAGTGTAACAAAATTGATTTGATTTTTTTTAGTACTTTTCAGTTTTTCTTAGTTTTCACATAAGGTCCGGGGTCAGGACAAAAGACAGATTTTTGACAAATTTCAAAATCTGTCAGATATTGTCCAAATCATTTTTTATTTCATTTCTAGACATGTGAAATACATGAACTAGGGCAAAAAAAGTGAAAAAAAATTGGTCTGATTTTTTTTAGTACTTTTCAGTTTTTCTTAGTTTTCACATAAGGTCCGGGGTCAGGACAAAAGACAGATTTTTGACAAATTTCAAAATATGTCAGATATTGTCCAAATTATTTTTTATTTCACGTCTAGACATGTGAAATGCATGAACTAGTGCAAAAAAGTGTAACACAATTGGTTTGATTTTTTTTTAGTACTTTTCAGTTTTTCTTAGTTTTCACATAAGGTCCGGGGTCAGGACAAAAGACAGATTTTTGACAAATTTCAAAATCTGTCAGATATTGTCCAAATCATTTTTTATTTCACTTCTAGACATGTGAAATGCATGAACTAGGGCAAAAAAGTGTGAAAAAATTGGTTTGATTTTTTTTAGTACCTTGCAGTTTTTCTTAGTTTTCACATAAGGTCCGGGGTCAGGACAAAAGACAGATTTTTGACAAATTTCAAAATCTGTCAGATATTGTCCAAATCATTTTTTATTTCATTTCTAGACATGTGAAATACATGAACTAGGGCAAGAAAGTGAAAAAAAATTGGTCTGATTTTTTGTAGTACTTTTCAGTTTTTCTTAGTTTTCACATAAGGTCCGGGGTCAGGACAAAAGACAGATTTTTGACAAATTTCAAAATATGTCAGATATTGTCCAAATTATTTTTTATTTCACGTCTAGACATGTGAAATGCATGAACTAGTGCAAAAAAGTGTAACAAAATTGATTTGATTTTTTTTTAGTACTTTTCAGTTTTTCTTAGTTTTCACATAAGGTCCGGGGTCAGGACAAAAGACAGATTTTTGACAAATTTCAAAATATATCAGATATTGTCCAAATCATTTTTTATTTCACTTATAGACATGTGAAATGTATGAACTAGGGCAAAAAAGTGTAAAAAAATTGGTTTGATTTTTTTTTAGTACCTTGCAGTTTTTCTTAGTTTTCACATAAGGTCCGGGGTCAGGACAAAAGACAGATTTTTGACAAATTTCAAAATATGTCAGATATTGTCCAAATTATTTTTTATTTCACTTCTAGACATGTGAAATGCATGAACTAGGGCAAGAAAGTGAAAAAAAATTGGTCTGATTTTTTTTAGTACTTTTCAGTTTTTCTTAGTTTTCACATAAGGTCCGGGGTCAGGACAAAAGACAGATTTTTGACAAATTTCAAAATATGTCAGATATTGTCCAAATTATTTTTTATTTCACGTCTAGACATGTGAAATGCATGAACTAGTGCAAAAAAGTGTAACAAAATTGATTTGATTTTTTTTTAGTACTTTTCAGTTTTTCTTAGTTTTCACATAAGGTCCGGGGTCAGGACAAAAGACAGATTTTTGACAAATTTCAAAATATATCAGATATTGTCCAAATCATTTTTTATTTCACTTATAGACATGTGAAATGTATGAACTAGGGCAAAAAAGTGTAAAAAAATTGGTTTGATTTTTTTTTAGTACCTTGCAGTTTTTCTTAGTTTTCACATAAGGTCCGGGGTCAGGACAAAAGACAGATTTTTGACAAATTTCAAAATATGTCAGATATTGTCCAAATTATTTTTTATTTCACTTCTAGACATGTGAAATGCATGAACTAGGGCAAGAAAGTGAAAAAAAATTGGTCTGATTTTTTGTAGTACTTTTCAGTTTTTCTTAGTTTTCACATAAGGTCCGGGGTCAGGACAAAAGACAGATTTTTGACAAATTTCAAAATATGTCAGATATTGTCCAAATTATTTTTTATTTCACGTCTAGACATGTGAAATGCATGAACTAGTGCAAAAAAGTGTAACAAAATTGATTTCATTTTTTTTTAGTACTTTTCAGTTTTTCTTAGTTTTCACATAAGGTCCGGGGTCAGGACAAAAGACAGATTTTTGACAAATTTCAAAATATGTCAGATATTGTCCAAATCATTTTTTATTTCACTTCTAGACATGTGAAATGCATGAACTAGGGCAAGAAAGTGAAAAAAAATTGGTCTGATTTTTTTTAGTACTTTTCAGTTTTTCTTAGTTTTCACATAAGGTCCGGGGTCAGGACAAAAGACAGATTTTTGACAAATTTCAAAATATGTCAGATATTGTCCAAATTATTTTTTATTTCACGTCTAGACATGTGAAATGCATGAACTAGTGCAAAAAAGTCTAACAAAATTGATTTGATTTTTTTTAGTACTTTTCAGTTTTTCTTAGTTTTCACATAAGGTCCGGGGTCAGGACAAAAGACAGATTTTTGACAAATTTCAAAATATGTCAGATATTGTCCAAATCATTTTTTATTTCACTTCTAGACATGTGAAATGCATGAACTAGGGCAAAAAAGTGTAAAAAAATTGGTTTGATTTTTTTTTAGTACCTTGCAGTTTTTCTTAGTTTTCACATAAGGTCCGGGGTCAGGACAAAAGACAGATTTTTGACAAATTTCAAAATATGTCAGATATTGTCCAAATCATTTTTTATTTCACGTCTAGACATGTGAAATGCATGAACTAGTGCAAAAAAGTGTAACAAAATTGGTTTGATTTTTTTTAGTACCTTTCAGTTTTTCTTAGTTTTCACATAAGGTCCGGGGTCAGCACAAAAGACAGATTTTTGACAAATTTCAAAATCTGTCAGATATTGTCCAAGTCATTTTTTATTTCACTTCTAGACATGTGAAATGCATGAACTAGGGCAAAAAAGTGTAAAAAAATTGGTTTGATTTTTTTTAGTACCTTACAGTTTTTCTTAGTTTTCACATAAGGTCCGGGGGGTCAGGACAAAAGACAGATTTTTGAAAAATTTCAAAATATGTCAGATATTGTCCAAATTATTTTTTATTTCACTTCTAGACATGTGAAATGCATGAACTAGGGCAAAAAAAGTGAAAAAAAATTGGTCTGATTTTTTTTTAGTACCTTGCAGTTTTTCTTAGTTTTCACATAAGGTCCGGGGTTAGGACAAAAGACAGATTTTTGACAAATTTCAAAATATGTCAGATATTGTCCAAATCATTTTTTATTTCACTTCTAGACATGTGAAATGCATGAACTAGGGCAAAAAAGTGTAAAAAAATTGGTTTGATTTTTTTTAGTACCTTTCAGTTTTTCTTAGATTTCACAAAAGGTCCGGGGTCAGGACAAAAGACAGAATTTTGACAAATTTCAAAATATGTCAGATATTGTCCAAATCATTTTTTATTTCACTTATAGACATGTGAAATGCATGAACTAGTGCAAAAAAGTGTAACAAAATTGGTTTGATTTTTTTTAGTACCTTTCAGTTTTTCTTAGTTTTCACATAAGGTCCGGGGTCAGCACAAAAGACAGATTTTTGACAAATTTCAAAATCTGTCAGATATTGTCCAAGTCATTTTTTATTTCACTTCTAGACATGTGAAATGCATGAACTAGTGCAAAAAAGTGTAACAAAATTGATTTGTTTTTTTTTTAGTACTTTTCAGTTTTTCTTAGTTTTCACATAAGGTCCGGGGTCAGGACAAAAGACAGATTTTTGACAAATTTCAAAATCTGTCAGATATTGTCCAAATCATTTTTTATTTCATTTCTAGACATGTGAAATGCATGAACTAGGGCAAAAAAAGTGAAAAAAAAATTGGTCTGATTTTTTTTAGTACTTTTCAGTTTTTCTTAGTTTTCACATAAGGTCCGGGGTCAGGACAAAAGACAGATTTTTGACAAATTTCAAAATATGTCAGATATTGTCCAAATTATTTTTTATTTCACGTCTAGACATGTGAAATGCATGAACTAGTGCAAAAAAGTGTAACAAAATTGATTTGATTTTTTTTTAGTACTTTTCAGTTTTTCTTAGTTTTCACATAAGGTCCGGGGTCAGGACAAAAGACAGATTTTTGACAAATTTCAAAATCTGTCAGATATTGTCCAAATCATTTTTTATTTCATTTCTAGACATGTGAAATGCATGAACTAGGGCAAAAAAAGTGAAAAAAAAATTGGTCTGATTTTTTTTAGTACTTTTCAGTTTTTCTTAGTTTTCACATAAGGTCCGGGGTCAGGACAAAAGACAGATTTTTGACAAATTTCAAAATATGTCAGATATTGTCCAAATTATTTTTTATTTCACGTCTAGACATGTGAAATGCATGAACTAGTGCAAAAAAAGTGTAACAAAATTGGTTTGATTTTTTTTTAGTACTTTTCAGTTTTTCTTAGTTTTCACATAAGGTCCGGGGGGTCAGGACAAAAGACAGATTTTTTACAAATTTCAAAATATGTCAGATATTGTCCAAATCATTTTTTATTTCACTTCTAGACATGTGAAATGCATGAACTAGGGCAAGAAAGTGAAAAAAAATTGGTCTGATTTTTTTTAGTACTTTTCAGTTTTTCTTAGTTTTCACATAAGGTCCGGGGTCAGGACAAAAGACAGATTTTTGACAAATTTCAAAATATGTCAGATATTGTCCAAATTATTTTTTATTTCACGTCTAGACATGTGAAATGCATGAACTAGTGCAAAAAAGTCTAACAAAATTGATTTGATTTTTTTTAGTACTTTTCAGTTTTTCTTAGTTTTCACATAAGGTCCAGGGTCAGGACAAAAGACAGATTTTTGACAAATTTCAAAATCTGTCAGATATTGTCCAAATAATTTTTTATTTCACTTCTAGACATGTGAAATGCATGAACTAGGGCAAAAAAGTGTAAAAATATTGGTTTGATTTTTTTTAGTACCTTTCAGTTTTTCTTAGTTTTCACATAAGGTCCGGGGTCAGGACAAAAGACAGATTTTTGACAAATTTCAAAATCTGTCAGATATTGTCCAAATCATTTTTTATTTAATTTCTAGACATGTGAAATGCATGAACTAGGGCAAAAAAAGTGAAAAAAAATTGGTCTGATTTTTTTAGTACTTTTCAGTTTTTCTTAGTTTTCACATAAGGTCCGGGGTCAGGACAAAATACAGATTTCTGACAAATTTCAAAATATGTCAGATATTGTCCAAATCATTTTTTATTTAATTTCTAGACATGTGAAATGCATGAACTAGGGCAAGAAAGTGTGAAAAAATTTGTTTGATTTTTTTTTTGTACTTTTCAGTTTTTCTTAGTTTTCACATAAGGTCCGGGGTCAGGACAAAAGACAGATTTTTGACAAATTTCAAAATATGTCAGATATTGTCCAAATTATTTTTTATTTCACGTCTAGACATGTGAAATGCATGAACTAGTGCAAAAAAAGTGTAACAAAATTGGTTTGATTTTTTTTTAGTACTTTTCAGTTTTTCTTAGTTTTCACATAAGGTCCGGGGGGTCAGGACAAAAGACAGATTTTTTACAAATTTCAAAATATGTCAGATATTGTCCAAATCATTTTTTATTTCACTTCTAGACATGTGAAATGCATGAACTAGGGCAAAAAAACGTAAAAAAATTGGTTTGATTTTTTTTTAGTACCTTGCAGTTTTTCTTAGTTTTCACATAAGGTCCGGGGTCAGGACAAAAGACAGATTTTTGACAAATTTCAAAATATGTCAGATATTGTCCAAATCATTTTTTATTTCACGTCTAGACATGTGAAATGCATGAACTAGTGCAAAAAAGTGTAACAAAATTGGTTTGATTTTTTTTAGTACCTTTCAGTTTTTCTTAGTTTTCACATAAGGTCCGGGGTCAGCACAAAAGACAGATTTTTGACAAATTTCAAAATCTGTCAGATATTGTCCAAGTCATTTTTTATTTCACTTCTAGACATGTGAAATGCATGAACTAGGGCAAAAAAGTGTAAAAAAATTGGTTTGATTTTTTTTAGTACCTTACAGTTTTTCTTAGTTTTCACATAAGGTCCGGGGGGTCAGGACAAAAGACAGATTTTTGAAAAATTTCAAAATATGTCAGATATTGTCCAAATTATTTTTTATTTCACTTCTAGACATGTGAAATGCATGAACTAGGGCAAAAAAAGTGAAAAAAAATTGGTCTGATTTTTTTTTAGTACCTTGCAGTTTTTCTTAGTTTTCACATAAGGTCCGGGGTCAGGACAAAAGACAGATTTTTGACAAATTTCAAAATATGTCAGATATTGTCCAAATCATTTTTTATTTAATTTCTAGACATGTGAAATGCATGAACTAGGGCAAGAAAGTGAAAAAAAATTGGTCTGATTTTTTTTAGTACTTTTCAGTTTTTCTTAGTTTTCACATAAGGTCCGGGGTCAGGACAAAAGACAGATTTTTGACAAATTTCAAAATATGTCAGATATTGTCCAAATTATTTTTTATTTCACGTCTAGACATGTGAAATGCATGAACTAGTGCAAAAAAGTGTAACAAAATTGGTTTGATTTTTTTTTAGTACTTTTCAGTTTTTCTTAGTTTTCACATAAGGTCCGGGGTCAGGACAAAAGACAGATTTTTGACAAATTTCAAAATCTGTCAGATATTGTCCAAATCATTTTTTATTTCACTTCTAGACATGTGAAATGCATGAACTAGGGCAAAAAAGTGTGAAAAAATTGGTTTGATTTTTTTTAGTACCTTACAGTTTTTCTTAGTTTTCACATAAGGTCCGGGGGGTCAGGACAAAAGACAGATTTTTGAAAAATTTCAAAATATGTCAGATATTGTCCAAATTATTTTTTATTTCACGTCTAGACATGTGAAATGCATGAACTAGTGCAAAAAAGTGTAACAAAATTGGTTTGATTTTTTTTTAGTACTTTTCAGTTTTTCTTAGTTTTCACATAAGGTCCGGGGTCAGGACAAAAGACAGATTTTTGACAAATTTCAAAATCTGTCAGATATTGTCCAAATCATTTTTTATTTCACTTCTAGACATGTGAAATGCATGAACTAGGGCAAAAAAGTGTGAAAAAATTGGTTTGATTTTTTTTAGTACCTTACAGTTTTTCTTAGTTTTCACATAAGGTCCGGGGGGTCAGGACAAAAGACAGATTTTTGAAAAATTTCAAAATATGTCAGATATTGTCCAAATTATTTTTTATTTCACGTCTAGACATGTGAAATGCATGAACTAGTGCAAAAAAAGTGTAACAAAATTGGTTTGATTTTTTTTTAGTACTTTTCAGTTTTTCTTAGTTTTCACATAAGGTCCGGGGGGTCAGGACAAAAGACAGATTTTTTACAAATTTCAAAATATGTCAGATATTGTCCAAATCATTTTTTATTTAACTTCTAGACATGTGAAATGCATGAACTAGGGCAAAAAAGTGTAAAAAAATTGGTTTGATTTTTTTTTAGTACCTTGCAGTTTTTCTTAGTTTTCACATAAGGTCCGGGGTCAGGACAAAAGACAGATTTTTGACAAATTTCAAAATATGTCAGATATTGTCCAAATCATTTTTTATTTCACGTCTAGACATGTGAAATGCATGAACTAGTGCAAAAAAGTGTAACAAAATTGGTTTGATTTTTTTTAGTACCTTTCAGTTTTTCTTAGTTTTCACATAAGGTCCGGGGTCAGGATAAAAGACAGATTTTTGACAAATTTCAAAATCTCTCAGATATTGTCCAAATTATTTTTTATTTCACTTCTAGACATGTGAAATGCATGAACTAGGGCAAAAAAAGTGAAAAAAAAATTGGTCTGATTTTTTTTAGTACTTTTCAGTTTTTCTTAGTTTTCACATAAGGTCCGGGGTCAGGACAAAAGACAGATTTTTGACAAATTTCAAAATCTCTCAGATATTGTCCAAATTATTTTTTATTTCACTTCTAGACATGTGAAATGCATGAACTAGGGCAAAAAAGAGAAAAAAAATTGGTCTGATTTTTTTTAGTACCTTGCAGTTTTTCTTAGTTTTCACATAAGGTCCGGGGTCAGGACAAAAGACAGATTTTTGACAAATTTCAAAATCTGTCAGATATTGTCCAAATCATTTTTTATTTCATTTCTAGACATGTGAAATGCATGAACTAGGGCAAAAAAAGTTTAAAAAAATTGGTTTGATTTTTTTTAGTACCTTTCAGTTTTTCTTAGTTTTCACATAAGGTCCGGGGTCAGGACAAAACACAGATTTTTGACAAATTTCAAAATCTGTCAGATATTGTCCAAATCATTTTTTATTTCATTTCTAGACATGTGAAATGCATGAACTAGGGCAAAAAAAGTGAAAAAAAATTGGTCTGATTTTTTTTAGTACTTTTCAGTTTTTCTTAGTTTTCACATAAGGTCCGGGGTCAGCACAAAAGACAGATTTTTGACAAATTTCAAAATCTGTCAGATATTGTCCAAGTCATTTTTTATTTCACTTCTAGACATGTGAAATGCATGAACTAGGGCAAAAAAGTGTAAAAAAATTGGTTTGATTTTTTTTAGTACCTTACAGTTTTTCTTAGTTTTCACATAAGGTCCGGGGGGTCAGGACAAAAGACAGATTTTTGAAAAATTTCAAAATCTGTCAGATATTGTCCAAGTCATTTTTTATTTCACTTCTAGACATGTGAAATGCATGAACTAGGGCAAAAAAGTGTAAAAAAATTGGTTTGATTTTTTTTAGTACCTTACAGTTTTTCTTAGTTTTCACATAAGGTCCGGGGGGTCAGGACAAAAGACAGATTTTTGAAAAATTTCAAAATATGTCAGATATTGTCCAAATTATTTTTTATTTCACGTCTAGACATGTGAAATGCATGAACTAGTGCAAAAAAAGTGTAACAAAATTGGTTTGATTTTTTTTTAGTACTTTTCAGTTTTTCTTAGTTTTCACATAAGGTCCGGGGGGTCAGGACAAAAGACAGATTTTTTACAAATTTCAAAATATGTCAGATATTGTCCAAATCATTTTTTATTTCACTTCTA
Organism: Alosa pseudoharengus; assembly: GCF_046254945.1. Lineage (NCBI taxonomy): Eukaryota > Metazoa > Chordata > Actinopteri > Clupeiformes > Clupeidae > Alosa > Alosa pseudoharengus. The sequence continues at coordinate 120,451 of NW_027468856.1, forward strand.
GACATGTGAAATGCATGAACTAGGGCAAAAAAGTGTAAAAAAATTGGTTTGATTTTTTTTTAGTACCTTGCAGTTTTTCTTAGTTTTCACATAAGGTCCGGGGTCAGGACAAAAGACAGATTTTTGACAAATTTCAAAATATGTCAGATATTGTCCAAATCATTTTTTATTTCACGTCTAGACATGTGAAATGCATGAACTAGTGCAAAAAAGTGTAACAAAATTGGTTTGATTTTTTTTAGTACCTTTCAGTTTTTCTTAGTTTTCACATAAGGTCCGGGGTCAGGATAAAAGACAGATTTTTGACAAATTTCAAAATCTCTCAGATATTGTCCAAATTATTTTTTATTTCACTTCTAGACATGTGAAATGCATGAACTAGGGCAAAAAAAGTGAAAAAAAAATTGGTCTGATTTTTTTTAGTACTTTTCAGTTTTTCTTAGTTTTCACATAAGGTCCGGGGTCAGGACAAAAGACAGATTTTTGACAAATTTCAAAATCTCTCAGATATTGTCCAAATTATTTTTTATTTCACTTCTAGACATGTGAAATGCATGAACTAGGGCAAAAAAGAGAAAAAAAATTGGTCTGATTTTTTTTAGTACCTTGCAGTTTTTCTTAGTTTTCACATAAGGTCCGGGGTCAGGACAAAAGACAGATTTTTGACAAATTTCAAAATCTGTCAGATATTGTCCAAATCATTTTTTATTTCATTTCTAGACATGTGAAATGCATGAACTAGGGCAAAAAAAGTTTAAAAAAATTGGTTTGATTTTTTTTAGTACCTTTCAGTTTTTCTTAGTTTTCACATAAGGTCCGGGGTCAGGACAAAACACAGATTTTTGACAAATTTCAAAATCTGTCAGATATTGTCCAAATCATTTTTTATTTCATTTCTAGACATGTGAAATGCATGAACTAGGGCAAAAAAAGTGAAAAAAAATTGGTCTGATTTTTTTTAGTACTTTTCAGTTTTTCTTAGTTTTCACATAAGGTCCGGGGTCAGGACAAAAGACAGATTTTTGACAAATTTCAAAATCTGTCAGATATTATCCAAATCATTTTTTATTTCATTTCTAGACATGTGAAATGCATGAACTAGTGCAAAAAAGTGTAACAAATTGGTTTGATTTTTTTTAGTACCTTGCAGTTTTTCTTAGTTTTCACATAAGGTCCGGGGTCAGGATAAAAGACAGATTTTTGACAAATTTCAAAATCTCTCAGATATTGTCCAAATCATTTTTTATTTCATTTCTAGACATGTGAAATGCATGAACTAGGGCAAAAAAAGTGAAAAAAAATTGGTCTGATTTTTTTAAGTACTTTTCAGTTTTTCTTAGTTTTCACGTAAGGTCCGGGGTCAGGACAAAAGACAGATTTTTGACAAATTTCAAAATATGTCAGATATTGTCCAAATCATTTTTTATTTCATTTCTAGACATGTGAAATGCATGAACTAGGGCAAAAAAGTGTAAAAAAATTGGTTTGATTTTTTTTAGTACCTTGCAGTTTTTCTTAGTTTTCACATAAGGTCCGGGGTCAGGACAAAAGACAGATTTTTGATAAATTTCAAAATCTGTCAGATATTGTCCAAATCATTTTTTATTTCACTTCTAGACATGTGAAATGCATGAACTAGGGCAAAAAAAGTGAAAAAAAATTGGTCTGATTTTTTTTAGTACTTTTCAGTTTTTCTTAGTTTTCACATAAGGTCCGGGGTCAGGACAAAAGACAGATTTTTGACAAATTTCAAAATCTGTCAGATATTGTCCAAATCATTTATTATTTCATTTCTAGACATGTGAAATGCATGAACTAGGGCAAAAAAAGTAAAAAAAAATTGGTTTGATTTTTTTTTAGTACTTTTCAGTTTTTCTTAGTTTTCACATAAGGTCCGGGGTCAGGACAAAAGACAGATTTTTGACAAATTTCAAAATATGTCAGATATTGTCCAAATCATTTTTTATTTCACTTATAGACATGTGAAATGCATGAACTAGGGCAAAAAAGTGTAAAAAAATTGGTTTGATTTTTTTTTAGTGCCTTGCAGTTTTTCTTAGTTTTCACATAAGGTCCGGGGTCAGGACAAAAGACAGAATTTTGACAAATTTCAAAATATGTCAGATATTGTCCAAATCATTTTTTATTTCAATTATAGACATGTGAAATGCATGAACTAGGGCAAAAAAGTGTAAAAAAATTGGTTTGATTTTTTTTAGTACCTTTCAGTTTTTTTTAGTTTTCACATAAGGTCCGGGGTCAGGACAAAAGACAGATTTTTGACAAATTTCAAAATCTGTCAGATATTGTCCAAATCATTTTTTATTTCACTTCTAGACATGTGAAATGCATGAACTAGGGCAAAAAAGTGTAAAAAAATTGGTTTGATTTTTTTTAGTACCTTACAGTTTTTCTTAGTTTTCACATAAGGTCCGGGGGGTCAGGACAAAAGACAGATTTTTGAAAAATTTCAAAATATGTCAGATATTGTCCAAATTATTTTTTATTTCACTTCTAGACATGTGAAATGCATGAACTAGGGCAAAAAAAGTGAAAAAAAATTGGTCTGATTTTTTTTTAGTACCTTGCAGTTTTTCTTAGTTTTCACATAAGGTCCGGGGTTAGGACAAAAGACAGATTTTTGACAAATTTCAAAATATGTCAGATATTGTCCAAATCATTTTTTATTTCACTTCTAGACATGTGAAATGCATGAACTAGGGCAAAAAAGTGTAAAAAAATTGGTTTGATTTTTTTAGTACCTTTCAGTTTTTCTTAGATTTCACAAAAGGTCCGGGGTCAGGACAAAAGACAGAATTTTGACAAATTTCAAAATATGTCAGATATTGTCCAAATCATTTTTTATTTCACTTATAGACATGTGAAATGCATGAACTAGTGCAAAAAAGTGTAACAAAATTGGTTTGATTTTTTTTAGTACCTTTCAGTTTTTCTTAGTTTTCACATAAGGTCCGGGGTCAGGATAAAAGACAGATTTTTGACAAATTTCAAAATCTCTCAGATATTGTCCAAATCATTTTTTATTTCATTTCTAGACATGTGAAATGCATGAACTAGGGCAAAAAAAGTGAAAAAAAATTGGTCTGATTTTTTTAAGTACTTTTCAGTTTTTCTTAGTTTTCACGTAAGGTCCGGGGTCAGGACAAAAGACAGATTTTTGACAAATTTCAAAATATGTCAGATATTGTCCAAATCATTTTTTATTTCATTTCTAGACATGTGAAATGCATGAACTAGGGCAAAAAAGTGTAAAAAAATTGGTTTGATTTTTTTTAGTACCTTGCAGTTTTTCTTAGTTTTCACATAAGGTCCGGGGTCAGGACAAAAGACAGATTTTTGATAAATTTCAAAATCTGTCAGATATTGTCCAAATCATTTTTTATTTCACTTCTAGACATGTGAAATGCATGAACTAGGGCAAAAAAAGTGAAAAAAAATTGGTCTGATTTTTTTTAGTACTTTTCAGTTTTTCTTAGTTTTCACAAAAGGTCCGGGGTCAGGACAAAAGACAGAATTTTGACAAATTTCAAAATATGTCAGATATTGTCCAAATCATTTTTTATTTCACTTATAGACATGTGAAATGCATGAACTAGTGCAAAAAAGTGTAACAAAATTGGTTTGATTTTTTTTAGTACCTTTCAGTTTTTCTTAGTTTTCACATAAGGTCCGGGGTCAGGATAAAAGACAGATTTTTGACAAATTTCAAAATCTCTCAGATATTGTCCAAATCATTTTTTATTTCATTTCTAGACATGTGAAATGCATGAACTAGGGCAAAAAAAGTGAAAAAAAATTGGTCTGATTTTTTTAAGTACTTTTCAGTTTTTCTTAGTTTTCACGTAAGGTCCGGGGTCAGGACAAAAGACAGATTTTTGACAAATTTCAAAATATGTCAGATATTGTCCAAATCATTTTTTATTTCATTTCTAGACATGTGAAATGCATGAACTAGGGCAAAAAAGTGTAAAAAAATTGGTTTGATTTTTTTTAGTACCTTGCAGTTTTTCTTAGTTTTCACATAAGGTCCGGGGTCAGGACAAAAGACAGATTTTTGATAAATTTCAAAATCTGTCAGATATTGTCCAAATCATTTTTTATTTCACTTCTAGACATGTGAAATGCATGAACTAGGGCAAAAAAAGTGAAAAAAAATTGGTCTGATTTTTTTTAGTACTTTTCAGTTTTTCTTAGTTTTCACATAAGGTCCGGGGTCAGGACAAAAGACAGATTTTTGACAAATTTCAAAATCTGTCAGATATTGTCCAAATCATTTATTATTTCATTTCTAGACATGTGAAATGCATGAACTAGGGCAAAAAAAGTAAAAAAAAATTGGTTTGATTTTTTTTTAGTACTTTTCAGTTTTTCTTAGTTTTCACATAAGGTCCGGGGTCAGGACAAAAGACAGATTTTTGACAAATTTCAAAATATGTCAGATATTGTCCAAATCATTTTTTATTTCACTTATAGACATGTGAAATGCATGAACGCATGAACTAGGGCAAAAAAGTGTAAAAAAATTGGTTTGATTTTTTTTTAGTGCCTTGCAGTTTTTCTTAGTTTTCACATAAGGTCCGGGGTCAGGACAAAAGACAGATTTTTGACAAATTTCAAAATATGTCAGATATTGTCCAAATCATTTTTTATTTCACTTATAGACATGTGAAATGCATGAACTAGGGCAAAAAAGTGTAAAAAAATTGGTTTGATTTTTTTTTAGTGCCTTGCAGTTTTTCGTAGTTTTCACATAAGGTCCGGGGTCAGGACAAAAGACAGAATTTTGACAAATTTCAAAATATGTCAGATATTGTCCAAATCATTTTTTATTTCAATTATAGACATGTGAAATGCATGAACTAGGGCAAAAAAGTGTAAAAAAATTGGTTTGATTTTTTTTAGTACCTTTCAGTTTTTTTTAGTTTTCACATAAGGTCCGGGGTCAGGACAAAAGACAGATTTTTGACAAATTTCAAAATCTGTCAGATATTGTCCAAATTATTTTTTATTTCACGTCTAGACATGTGAAATGCATGAACTAGTACAAAAAAGTTTTAAAAAATTGATTTGATTTTTTTTTAGTACTTTTCAGTTTTTCTTAGTTTTCACATAAGGTCCGGGGTCAGGACAAAAGACAGATTTTTGACAAATTTCAAAATCTGTCAGATATTGTCCAAATCATTTTTTATTTCATTTCTAGACATGTGAAATGCATGAACTAGGGCAAAAAAAGTGAAAAAAAATTGGTCTGATTTTTATTAGTGCTTTTCAGTTTTTCTTAGTTTTCACATAAGGTCCGGGGTCAGGACAAAAGACAGATTTTTGACAAATTTCAAAATCTCTCAGATATTGTCCAAATCATTTTTTATTTCACTTATAGACATGTGAAATGCATGAACTAGGGCAAAAAAGTGTAAAAAAATTGGTTTGATTTTTTTTAGTACCTTTCAGTTTTTTTTAGTTTTCACATAAGGTCCGGGGTCAGGACAAAAGACAGATTTTTGACAAATTTCAAAATCTGTCAGATATTGTCCAAATTATTTTTTATTTCACGTCTAGACATGTGAAATGCATGAACTAGGGCAAAAAAAGTGAAAAAAAATTGGTCTGATTTTTTTTAGTACTTTTCAGTTTTTCTTAGTTTTCACATAAGGTCCGGGGTCAGGATAAAAGACAGATTTTTGACAAATTTCAAAATCTCTCAGATATTGTCCAAATTATTTTTTATTTCACGTCTAGACATGTGAAATGCATGAACTAGTGCAAAAAAGTGTAACAAAATTGGTTTGATTTTTTTTAGTACTTTTCAGTTTTTCTTAGTTTTCACATAAGGTCCGGGGTCAGGACAAAAGACAGATTTTTGACAAATTTCAAAATCTGTCAGATATTGTCCAAATCATTTTTTATTTCATTTCTAGACATGTGAAATGCATGAACTAGGGCAAAAAAAGTAAAAAAAAATTGGTTTGATTTTTTTTAGTACCTTGCAGTTTTTTTTAGTTTTCACATAAGGTCCGGGGTCAGGACAAAAGACAGATTTTTGACAAATTTCAAAATCTGTCAGATATTGTCCAAATCATTTTTTATTTCATTTCTAGACATGTGAAATGCATGAACTAGTGCAAAAAAGTGTAACACAATTGGTTTGATTTTTTTTTAGTACTTTTCAGTTTTTCTTAGTTTTCACATAAGGTCCGGGGTCAGGACAAAAGACAGATTTTTGACAAATTTCAAAATCTGTCAGATATTGTCCAAATCATTTTTTATTTCACTTCTAGACATGTGAAATGCATGAACTAGGGCAAAAAAGTGTGAAAAAATTGGTTTGATTTTTTTTAGTACCTTGCAGTTTTTCTTAGTTTTCACATAAGGTCCGGGGTCAGGACAAAAGACAGATTTTTGACAAATTTCAAAATATGTCAGATATTGTCCAAATCATTTTTTATTTCACTTATAGACATGTGAAATGTATGAACTAGTGCAAAAAAGTGTAACAAAATTGATTTAATTTTTTTTTAGTACTTTTCAGTTTTTCTTAGTTTTCACATAAGGTCCGGGGTCAGGACAAAAGACAGATTTTTGACAAATTTCAAAATCTGTCAGATATTATCCAAATCATTTTTTATTTCATTTCTAGACATGTGAAATGCATGAACTAGTGCAAAAAAGTGTAACAAATTGGTTTGATTTTTTTTAGTACTTTTCAGATTTTCTTAGTTTTCACATAAGGTCCGGGGTCAGGATAAAAGACAGATTTTTGACAAATTTCAAAATCTCTCAGATATTGTCCAAATCATTTTTTATTTCATTTCTAGACATGTGAAATGCATGAACTAGGGCAAAAAAAGTGAAAAAAAATTGGTCTGATTTTTTTAAGTACTTTTCAGTTTTTCTTAGTTTTCACGTAAGGTCCGGGGTCAGGACAAAAGACAGATTTTTGACAAATTTCAAAATATGTCAGATATTGTCCAAATCATTTTTTATTTCATTTCTAGACATGTGAAATGCATGAACTAGGGCAAAAAAGTGTAAAAAAATTGGTTTGATTTTTTTTAGTACCTTTCAGTTTTTTTTAGTTTTCACATAAGGTCCGGGGTCAGGACAAAAGACAGATTTTTGACAAATTTCAAAATCTGTCAGATATTGTCCAAATTATTTTTTATTTCACGTCTAGACATGTGAAATGCATGAACTAGTACAAAAAAGTTTAAAAAAATTGATTTGATTTTTTTTTAGTACTTTTCAGTTTTTCTTAGTTTTCACATAAGGTCCGGGGTCAGGACAAAAGACAGATTTTTGACAAATTTCAAAATCTGTCAGATATTGTCCAAATCATTTTTTATTTCACTTCTAGACATGTGAAATGCATGAACTAGGGCAAAAAAAGTGAAAAAAAATTGGTCTGATTTTTTTTAGTACCTTTCAGTTTTTTTTAGTTTTCACATAAGGTCCGGGGTCAGGACAAAAGACAGATTTTTGACAAATTTCAAAATCTCTCAGATATTGTCCAAATTATTTTTTATTTCACTTCTAGACATGTGAAATGCATGAACTAGGGCAAAAAAAGTGAAAAAAAATTGGTCTGATTTTTTTTAGTACTTTTCAGTTTTTCTTAGTTTTCACATAAGGTCCGGGGTCAGGACAAAAGACAGATTTTTTACAAATTTCAAAATATGTCAGATATTGTCCAAATCATTTTTTATTTCACTTATAGACATGTGAAATGCATGAACTAGGGCAAAAAAAGTGAAAAAAAATTGGTCTGATTTTTTTTAGTACTTTTCAGTTTTTCTTAGTTTTCACATAAGGTCCGGGGTCAGGACAAAAGACAGATTTTTTACAAATTTCAAAATATGTCAGATATTGTCCAAATCATTTTTTATTTCACTTCTAGACATGTGAAATGCATGAACTAGGGCAAAAAAGTGTAAAAAAATTGGTTTGATTTTTTTTTAGTACCTTGCAGTTTTTCTTAGTTTTCACATAAGGTCCGGGGTCAGGACAAAAGACAGAATTTTGACAAATTTCAAAATATGTCAGATATTGTCCAAATCATTTTTTATTTCACTTATAGACATGTGAAATGCATGAACTAGGGCAAAAAAGTGTAAAAAAATTGGTTTGATTTTTTTTAGTACCTTTCAGTTTTTTTTAGTTTTCACATAAGGTCCGGGGTCAGGACAAAAGACAGATTTTTGACAAATTTCAAAATCTGTCAGATATTGTCCAAATTATTTTTTATTTCACGTCTAGACATGTGAAATGCATGAACTAGTGCAAAAAAGTTTAAAAAAATTGATTTGATTTTTTTTTAGTACTTTTCAGTTTTTCTTAGTTTTCACATAAGGTCCGGGGCCAGGACAAAAGACAGATTTTTGACAAATTTCAAAATATGTCAGATATTGTCCAAATCATTTTTTTATTTCATTTCTAGACATGTGAAATGCATGAACTAGTGCAAAAAAGTGTGAAAAAATTGGTTTGATTTTTTTTTTAGTACTTTTCAGTTTTTCTTAGTTTTCACATAAGGTCCGGGGTCAGGACAAAAGACAGATTTTTGACAAATTTCAAAATCTGTCAGATATTGTCCAAATCATTTTTTATTTCATTTCTAGACATGTGAAATGCATGAACTAGGGCAAAAAAAGTAAAAAAAAATTGGTTTGATTTTTTTTAGTACTTTTCAGTTTTTCTTAGTTTTCACATAAGGTCCGGGGTCAGGACAAAAGACAGATTTTTGACAAATTTCAAAATATGTCAGATATTGTCCAAATCATTTTTTATTTCACTTATAGACATGTGAAATGCATGAACTAGGGCAAAAAAGTGTAAAAAAATTGGTTTGATTTTTTTTTAGTGCCTTGCAGTTTTTCTTAGTTTTCACATAAGGTCCGGGGTCAGGACAAAAGACAGAATTTTGACAAATTTCAAAATATGTCAGATATTGTCCAAATTATTTTTTATTTCACGTCTAGACATGTGAAATGCATGAACTAGTGCAAAAAAGTGTAACACAATTGGTTTGATTTTTTTTTAGTACTTTTCAGTTTTTCTTAGTTTTCACATAAGGTCCGGGGTCAGGACAAAAGACAGATTTTTGACAAATTTCAAAATCTGTCAGATATTGTCCAAATCATTTTTTATTTCACTTCTAGACATGTGAAATGCATGAACTAGGGCAAAAAAGTGTGAAAAAATTGGTTTGATTTTTTTTAGTACCTTGCAGTTTTTCTTAGTTTTCACATAAGGTCCGGGGTCAGGACAAAAGACAGATTTTTGACAAATTTCAAAATATGTCAGATATTGTCCAAATCATTTTTTATTTCACTTATAGACATGTGAAATGTATGAACTAGGGCAAAAAAGTGTAAAAAAATTGGTTTGATTTTTTTTAGTACCTTGCAGTTTTTCTTAGTTTTCACATAAGGTCCGGGGTCAGGACAAAAGACAGATTTTTGACAAATTTCAAAATATGTCAGATATTGTCCAAATTATTTTTTATTTCACTTCTAGACATGTGAAATGCATGAACTAGTGCAAAAAAGTGTTACAAAATTGATTTGATTTTTTTTTAGTACTTTTCAGTTTTTCTTAGTTTTCACATAAGGTCCGGGGTCAGGATAAAATACAGATTTTTGACAAATTTCAAAATCTCTAGGATATTGTCCAAATCATTTTTTATTTCATTTCTAGACATGTGAAATGCATGAACTAGGGCAAAAAAAGTGAAAAAAAATTGGTCTGATTTTTTTAAGTACTTTTCAGTTTTTCTTAGTTTTCACGTAAGGTCCGGGGTCAGGACAAAAGACAGATTTTTGACAAATTTCAAAATATGTCAGATATTGTCCAAATCATTTTTTATTTCATTTCTAGACATGTGAAATGCATGAACTAGGGCAAAAAAGTGTAAAAAAATTGGTTTGATTTTTTTTAGTACCTTGCAGTTTTTCTTAGTTTTCACATAAGGTCCGGGGTCAGGACAAAAGACAGATTTTTGATAAATTTCAAAATCTGTCAGATATTGTCCAAATCATTTTTTATTTCACTTATAGACATGTGAAATGCATGAACTAGGGCAAAAAAGTGTAAAAAAATTGGTTTGATTTTTTTTAGTACCTTTCAGTTTTTTTTAGTTTTCACATAAGGTCCGGGGTCAGGACAAAAGACAGATTTTTGACAAATTTCAAAATCTGTCAGATATTGTCCAAATTATTTTTTATTTCACGTCTAGACATGTGAAATGCATGAACTAGTACAAAAAAGTTTAAAAAAATTGATTTGATTTTTTTTTAGTACTTTTCAGTTTTTCTTAGTTTTCACATAAGGTCCGGGGTCAGGACAAAAGACAGATTTTTGACAAATTTCAAAATCTGTCAGATATTGTCCAAATCATTTTTTATTTCATTTCTAGACATGTGAAATGCATGAACTAGGGCAAAAAAAGTGAAAAAAAAATTGGTCTGATTTTTTTTAGTACTTTTCAGTTTTTCTTAGTTTTCACATAAGGTCCGGGGTCAGGACAAAAGACAGATTTTTGACAAATTTCAAAATCTCTCAGATATTGTCCAAATTATTTTTTATTTCACTTCTAGACATGTGAAATGCATGAACTAGGGCAAAAAAAGTGAAAAAAAATTGGTCTGATTTTTTTTAGTACTTTTCAGTTTTTCTTAGTTTTCACATAAGGTCCGGGGTCAGGACAAAAGACAGATTTTTTACAAATTTCAAAATATGTCAGATATTGTCCAAATCATTTTTTATTTCATTTCTAGACATGTGAAATGCATGAACTAGGGCAAAAAAGTGTAAAAAAATTGGTTTGATTTTTTTTAGTACCTTGCAGTTTTTCTTAGTTTTCACATAAGGTCCGGGGTCAGGACAAAAGACAGATTTTTGATAAATTTCAAAATCTGTCAGATATTGTCCAAATCATTTTTTATTTCACTTATAGACATGTGAAATGCATGAACTAGGGCAAAAAAGTGTAAAAAAATTGGTTTGATTTTTTTTAGTACTTTTCAGTTTTTTTTAGTTTTCACATAAGGTCCGGGGTCAGGACAAAAGACAGATTTTTGACAAATTTCAAAATATGTCAGATATTGTCCAAATTATTTTTTATTTCACGTCTAGACATGTGAAATGCATGAACTAGTACAAAAAAGTTTAAAAAAATTGATTTGATTTTTTTTTAGTACTTTTCAGTTTTTCTTAGTTTTCACATAAGGTCCGGGGTCAGGACAAAAGACAGATTTTTGACAAATTTCAAAATCTGTCAGATATTGTCCAAATCATTTTTTATTTCATTTCTAGACATGTGAAATGCATGAACTAGGGCAAAAAAAGTGAAAAAAAAATTGGTCTGATTTTTTTTAGTACTTTTCAGTTTTTCTTAGTTTTCACATAAGGTCCGGGGTCAGGACAAAAGACAGATTTTTGACAAATTTCAAAATATGTCAGATATTGTCCAAATCATTTTTTTATTTCATTTCTAGACATGTGAAATGCATGAACTAGTGCAAAAAAGTGTGAAAAAATTGGTTTGATTTTTTTTTAGTACTTTTCAGTTTTCACATAAGGTCCGGGGTCAGGACAAAAGACAGATTTTTGACAAATTTCAAAATCTGTCAGATATTGTCCAAATCATTTTTTATTTCATTTCTAGACATGTGAAATGCATGAACTAGGGCAAAAAAAGTAAAAAAAAATTGGTTTGATTTTTTTTAGTACTTTTCAGTTTTTCTTAGTTTTCACATAAGGTCCGGGGTCAGGACAAAAGACAGATTTTTGACAAATTTCAAAATATGTCAGATATTGTCCAAATCATTTTTTATTTCACTTATAGACATGTGAAATGCATGAACTAGGGCAAAAAAGTGTAAAAAAATTGGTTTGATTTTTTTTTAGTGCCTTGCAGTTTTTCTTAGTTTTCACATAAGGTCCGGGGTCAGGACAAAAGACAGAATTTTGACAAATTTCAAAATATGTCAGATATTGTCCAAATTATTTTTTATTTCACGTCTAGACATGTGAAATGCATGAACTAGTGCAAAAAAGTGTAACACAATTGGTTTGATTTTTTTTTAGTACTTTTCAGTTTTTCTTAGTTTTCACATAAGGTCCGGGGTCAGGACAAAAGACAGAATTTTGACAAATTTCAAAATATGTCAGATATTGTCCAAATTATTTTTTATTTCACGTCTAGACATGTGAAATGCATGAACTAGTGCAAAAAAGTGTAACACAATTGGTTTGATTTTTTTTTAGTACTTTTCAGTTTTTCTTAGTTTTCACATAAGGTCCGGGGTCAGGACAAAAGACAGATTTTTGACAAATTTCAAAATCTGTCAGATATTGTCCAAATCATTTTTTATTTCACTTCTAGACATGTGAAATGCATGAACTAGGGCAAAAAAGTGTGAAAAAATTGGTTTGATTTTTTTTAGTACCTTGCAGTTTTTCTTAGTTTTCACATAAGGTCCGGGGTCAGGACAAAAGACAGATTTTTGACAAATTTCAAAATATGTCAGATATTGTCCAAATTATTTTTTATTTCACTTCTAGACATGTGAAATGCATGAACTAGTGCAAAAAAGTGTAACAAAATTGATTTGATTTTTTTTTAGTACTTTTCAGTTTTTCTTAGTTTTCACATAAGGTCCGGGGTCAGGATAAAAGACAGATTTTTGACAAATTTCAAAATCTCTCAGATATTGTCCAAATTATTTTTTATTTCACTTCTAGACATGTGAAATGCTTGAACTAGGGCAAAAAAAGTGAAAAAAAATTGGTCTGATTTTTTTTAGTACTTTTCAGTTTTTCTTAGTTTTCACATAAGGTCCGGGGTCAGGACAAAAGACAGATTTTTGACAAATTTCAAAATATGTCAGATATTGTCCAAATTATTTTTTATTTCACTTCTAGACATGTGAAATGCATGAACTAGTGCAAAAAAGTGTAACAAAATTGATTTGATTTTTTTTTTGTACTTTTCAGTTTTTCTTAGTTTTCACATAAGGTCCGGGGTCAGGACAAAAGACAGATTTTTGACAAATTTCAAAATCTGTCAGATATTGTCCAAATCATTTTTTATTTCATTTCTAGACATGTGAAATACATGAAATAGGGCAAGAAAGTGAAAAAAAATTGGTCTGATTTTTTGTAGTACTTTTCAGTTTTTCTTAGTTTTCACATAAGGTCCGGGGTCAGGACAAAAGACAGATTTTTGACAAATTTCAAAATATGTCAGATATTGTCCAAATTATTTTTTATTTCACGTCTAGACATGTGAAATGCATGAACTAGTGCAAAAAAGTGTAACAAAATTGATTTGATTTTTTTTTAGTACTTTTCAGTTTTTCTTAGTTTTCACATAAGGTCCGGGGTCAGGACAAAAGACAGATTTTTGACAAATTTCAAAATATATCAGATATTGTCCAAATCATTTTTTATTTAATTTCTAGACATGTGAAATGCATGAACTAGGGCAAGAAAGTGAAAAAAAATTGGTCTGATTTTTTTTAGTACTTTTCAGTTTTTCTTAGTTTTCACATAAGGTCCGGGGTCAGGACAAAAGACAGATTTTTGACAAATTTCAAAATCTGTCAGATATTGTCCAAATTATTTTTTATTTCACGTCTAGACATGTGAAATGCATGAACTAGTACAAAAAAGTTTAAAAAAATTGATTTGATTTTTTTTTAGTACTTTTCAGTTTTTCTTAGTTTTCACATAAGGTCCGGGGTCAGGACAAAAGACAGATTTTTGACAAATTTCAAAATCTGTCAGATATTGTCCAAATCATTTTTTATTTCATTTCTAGACATGTGAAATGCATGAACTAGGGCAAAAAAAGTGAAAAAAAATTGGTCTGATTTTTTTTAAGTACTTTTCAGTTTTTCTTAGTTTTCACATAAGGTCCGGGGTCAGGACAAAAGACAGATTTTTTACAAATTTCAAAATATGTCAGATATTGTCCAAATCATTTTTTATTTCACTTATAGACATGTGAAATGCATGAACTAGGGCAAAAAAAGTGAAAAAAAATTGGTCTGATTTTTTTTAGTACTTTTCAGTTTTTCTTAGTTTTCACATAAGGTCCGGGGTCAGGACAAAAGACAGATTTTTGACAAATTTCAAAATATGTCAGATATTGTCCAAATTATTTTTTATTTCACGTCTAGACATGTGAAATGCATGAACTAGTGCAAAAAAGTTTAAAAAAATTGATTTGATTTTTTTTTAGTACTTTTCAGTTTTTCTTAGTTTTCACATAAGGTCCGGGGTCAGGACAAAAGACAGATTTTTGACAAATTTCAAAATCTGTCAGATATTGTCCAAATCATTTTTTATTTCATTTCTAGACATGTGAAATGCATGAACTAGGGCAAAAAAAGTGAAAAAAAAATTGGTCTGATTTTTTTTAGTACTTTTCAGTTTTCACATAAGGTCCGGGGTCAGGACAAAAGACAGATTTTTGACAAATTTCAAAATCTGTCAGATATTGTCCAAATCATTTTTTATTTCATTTCTAGACATGTGAAATGCATGAACTAGGGCAAAAAAAGTAAAAAAAAATTGGTTTGATTTTTTTTAGTACTTTTCAGTTTTTCTTAGTTTTCACATAAGGTCCGGGGTCAGGACAAAAGACAGATTTTTGACAAATTTCAAAATATGTCAGATATTGTCCAAATCATTTTTTATTTCACTTATAGACATGTGAAATGCATGAACTAGGGCAAAAAAGTGTAAAAAAATTGGTTTGATTTTTTTTTAGTGCCTTGCAGTTTTTCTTAGTTTTCACATAAGGTCCGGGGTCAGGACAAAAGACAGAATTTTGACAAATTTCAAAATATGTCAGATATTGTCCAAATTATTTTTTATTTCACGTCTAGACATGTGAAATGCATGAACTAGTGCAAAAAAGTGTAACACAATTGGTTTGATTTTTTTTTAGTACTTTTCAGTTTTTCTTAGTTTTCACATAAGGTCCGGGGTCAGGACAAAAGACAGAATTTTGACAAATTTCAAAATATGTCAGATATTGTCCAAATTATTTTTTATTTCACGTCTAGACATGTGAAATGCATGAACTAGTGCAAAAAAGTGTAACACAATTGGTTTGATTTTTTTTTAGTACTTTTCAGTTTTTCTTAGTTTTCACATAAGGTCCGGGGTCAGGACAAAAGACAGATTTTTGACAAATTTCAAAATCTGTCAGATATTGTCCAAATCATTTTTTATTTCATTTCTAGACATGTGAAATGCATGAACTAGGGCAAAAAAAGTAAAAAAAAATTGGTTTGATTTTTTTTAGTACTTTTCAGTTTTTCTTAGTTTTCACATAAGGTCCGGGGTCAGGACAAAAGACAGATTTTTGACAAATTTCAAAATATGTCAGATATTGTCCAAATCATTTTTTATTTCACTTATAGACATGTGAAATGCATGAACTAGGGCAAAAAAGTGTAAAAAAATTGGTTTGATTTTTTTTTAGTGCCTTGCAGTTTTTCTTAGTTTTCACATAAGGTCCGGGGTCAGGACAAAAGACAGAATTTTGACAAATTTCAAAATATGTCAGATATTGTCCAAATTATTTTTTATTTCACGTCTAGACATGTGAAATGCATGAACTAGTGCAAAAAAGTGTAACACAATTGGTTTGATTTTTTTTTAGTACTTTTCAGTTTTTCTTAGTTTTCACATAAGGTCCGGGGTCAGGACAAAAGACAGAATTTTGACAAATTTCAAAATATGTCAGATATTGTCCAAATTATTTTTTATTTCACGTCTAGACATGTGAAATGCATGAACTAGTGCAAAAAAGTGTAACACAATTGGTTTGATTTTTTTTTAGTACTTTTCAGTTTTTCTTAGTTTTCACATAAGGTCCGGGGTCAGGACAAAAGACAGATTTTTGACAAATTTCAAAATCTGTCAGATATTGTCCAAATCATTTTTTATTTCACTTCTAGACATGTGAAATGCATGAACTAGGGCAAAAAAGTGTGAAAAAATTGGTTTGATTTTTTTTAGTACCTTGCAGTTTTTCTTAGTTTTCACATAAGGTCCGGGGTCAGGACAAAAGACAGATTTTTGACAAATTTCAAAATATGTCAGATATTGTCCAAATTATTTTTTATTTCACTTCTAGACATGTGAAATGCATGAACTAGTGCAAAAAAGTGTAACAAAATTGATTTGATTTTTTTTTAGTACTTTTCAGTTTTTCTTAGTTTTCACATAAGGTCCGGGGTCAGGATAAAAGACAGATTTTTGACAAATTTCAAAATCTCTCAGATATTGTCCAAATTATTTTTTATTTCACTTCTAGACATGTGAAATGCTTGAACTAGGGCAAAAAAAGTGAAAAAAAATTGGTCTGATTTTTTTTAGTACTTTTCAGTTTTTCTTAGTTTTCACATAAGGTCCGGGGTCAGGACAAAAGACAGATTTTTGACAAATTTCAAAATATGTCAGATATTGTCCAAATTATTTTTTATTTCACTTCTAGACATGTGAAATGCATGAACTAGTGCAAAAAAGTGTAACAAAATTGATTTGATTTTTTTTTTGTACTTTTCAGTTTTTCTTAGTTTTCACATAAGGTCCGGGGTCAGGACAAAAGACAGATTTTTGACAAATTTCAAAATCTGTCAGATATTGTCCAAATCATTTTTTATTTCATTTCTAGACATGTGAAATACATGAAATAGGGCAAGAAAGTGAAAAAAAATTGGTCTGATTTTTTGTAGTACTTTTCAGTTTTTCTTAGTTTTCACATAAGGTCCGGGGTCAGGACAAAAGACAGATTTTTGACAAATTTCAAAATATGTCAGATATTGTCCAAATTATTTTTTATTTCACGTCTAGACATGTGAAATGCATGAACTAGTGCAAAAAAGTGTAACAAAATTGATTTGATTTTTTTTTAGTACTTTTCAGTTTTTCTTAGTTTTCACATAAGGTCCGGGGTCAGGACAAAAGACAGATTTTTGACAAATTTCAAAATATATCAGATATTGTCCAAATCATTTTTTATTTAATTTCTAGACATGTGAAATGCATGAACTAGGGCAAGAAAGTGAAAAAAAATTGGTCTGATTTTTTTTAGTACTTTTCAGTTTTTCTTAGTTTTCACATAAGGTCCGGGGTCAGGACAAAAGACAGATTTTTGACAAATTTCAAAATATGTCAGATATTGTCCAAATTATTTTTTATTTCACTTCTAGACATGTGAAATGCATGAACTAGTGCAAAAAAGTGTAACAAAATTGATTTGATTTTTTTTTAGTACTTTTCAGTTTTTCTTAGTTTTCACATAAGGTCCGGGGTCAGGACAAAAGACAGATTTTTGACAAATTTCAAAATCTGTCAGATATTGTCCAAATCATTTTTTATTTCATTTCTAGACATGTGAAATACATGAACTAGGGCAAGAAAGTGAAAAAAAATTGGTCTGATTTTTTGTAGTACTTTTCAGTTTTTCTTAGTTTTCACATAAGGTCCGGGGTCAGGACAGAAGACAGATTTTTGACAAATTTCAAAATATGTCAGATATTGTCCAAATTATTTTTTATTTCACTTCTAGACATGTGAAATGCATGAACTAGTGCAAAAAAGTGTAACAAAATTGATTTGATTTTTTTTTAGTACTTTTCAGTTTTTCTTAGTTTTCACATAAGTTCCGGGGTCAGGACAAAAGACAGATTTTTGACAAATTTCAAAATCTGTCAGATATTGTCCAAATCATTTTTTATTTCATTTCTAGACATGTGAAATACATGAACTAGGGCAAGAAAGTGAAAAAAAATTGGTCTGATTTTTTGTAGTACTTTTCAGTTTTTCTTAGTTTTCACATAAGGTCCGGGGTCAGGACAAAAGACAGATTTTTGACAAATTTCAAAATATGTCAGATATTGTCCAAATTATTTTTTATTTCAGGTCTAGACATGTGAAATGCATGAACTAGTGCAAAAAAGTGTAACAAAATTGATTTGATTTTTTTTTAGTACTTTTCAGTTTTTCTTAGTTTTCACATAAGGTCCGGGGTCAGGACAAAAGACAGATTTTTGACAAATTTCAAAATATATCAGATATTGTCCAAATCATTTTTTATTTCACTTATAGACATGTGAAATGTATGAACTAGGGCAAAAAAGTGTAAAAAAATTGGTTTGATTTTTTTTTAGTACCTTGCAGTTTTTCTTAGTTTTCACATAAGGTCCGGGGTCAGGACAAAAGACAGATTTTTGACAAATTTCAAGATATGTCAGATATTGTCCAAATTATTTTTTATTTCACTTCTAGACATGTGAAATGCATGAACTAGGGCAAGAAAGTGAAAAAAAATTGGTCTGATTTTTTGTAGTACTTTTCAGTTTTTCTTAGTTTTCACATAAGGTCCGGGGTCAGGACAAAAGACAGATTTTTGACAAATTTCAAAATCTGTCAGATATTGTCCAAATCATTTTTTATTTCATTTCTAGACATGTGAAATGCATGAACTAGGGCAAAAAAAGTGAAAAAAAAATTGGTCTGATTTTTTTTAGTACTTTTCAGTTTTTCTTAGTTTTCACATAAGGTCCGGGGTCAGGACAAAAGACAGATTTTTGACAAATTTCAAAATCTCTCAGATATTGTCCAAATTATTTTTTATTTCACTTCTAGACATGTGAAATGCATGAACTAGGGCAAAAAAAGTGAAAAAAAATTGGTCTGATTTTTTTTAGTACTTTTCAGTTTTTCTTAGTTTTCACATAAGGTCCGGGGTCAGGACAAAAGACAGATTTTTTACAAATTTCAAAATATGTCAGATATTGTCCAAATCATTTTTTATTTCACTTATAGACATGTGAAATGCATGAACTAGGGCAAAAAAAGTGAAAAAAAATTGGTCTGATTTTTTTTAGTACTTTTCAGTTTTTCTTAGTTTTCACATAAGGTCCGGGGTCAGGACAAAAGACAGATTTTTTACAAATTTCAAAATATGTCAGATATTGTCCAAATCATTTTTTATTTCACTTCTAGACATGTGAAATGCATGAACTAGGGCAAAAAAGTGTAAAAAAATTGGTTTGATTTTTTTTTAGTACCTTGCAGTTTTTCTTAGTTTTCACATAAGGTCCGGGGTCAGGACAAAAGACAGAATTTTGACAAATTTCAAAATATGTCAGATATTGTCCAAATCATTTTTTATTTCACTTATAGACATGTGAAATGCATGAACTAGGGCAAAAAAGTGTAAAAAAATTGGTTTGATTTTTTTTAGTACCTTTCAGTTTTTTTTAGTTTTCACATAAGGTCCGGGGTCAGGACAAAAGACAGATTTTTGACAAATTTCAAAATCTGTCAGATATTGTCCAAATTATTTTTTATTTCACGTCTAGACATGTGAAATGCATGAACTAGTGCAAAAAAGTTTAAAAAAATTGATTTGATTTTTTTTTAGTACTTTTCAGTTTTTCTTAGTTTTCACATAAGGTCCGGGGTCAGGACAAAAGACAGATTTTTGACAAATTTCAAAATATGTCAGATATTGTCCAAATCATTTTTTTATTTCATTTCTAGACATGTGAAATGCATGAACTAGTGCAAAAAAGTGTGAAAAAATTGGTTTGATTTTTTTTTAGTACTTTTCAGTTTTCACATAAGGTCCGGGGTCAGGACAAAAGACAGATTTTTGACAAATTTCAAAATCTGTCAGATATTGTCCAAATCATTTTTTATTTCATTTCTAGACATGTGAAATGCATGAACTAGGGCAAAAAAAGTAAAAAAAAATTGGTTTGATTTTTTTTAGTACTTTTCAGTTTTTCTTAGTTTTCACATAAGGTCCGGGGTCAGGACAAAAGACAGATTTTTGACAAATTTCAAAATATGTCAGATATTGTCCAAATCATTTTTTATTTCACTTATAGACATGTGAAATGCATGAACTAGGGCAAAAAAGTGTAAAAAAATTGGTTTGATTTTTTTTTAGTGCCTTGCAGTTTTTCTTAGTTTTCACATAAGGTCCGGGGTCAGGACAAAAGACAGAATTTTGACAAATTTCAAAATATGTCAGATATTGTCCAAATTATTTTTTATTTCACGTCTAGACATGTGAAATGCATGAACTAGTGCAAAAAAGTGTAACACAATTGGTTTGATTTTTTTTTAGTACTTTTCAGTTTTTCTTAGTTTTCACATAAGGTCCGGGGTCAGGACAAAAGACAGATTTTTGACAAATTTCAAAATCTGTCAGATATTGTCCAAATCATTTTTTATTTCACTTCTAGACATGTGAAATGCATGAACTAGGGCAAAAAAGTTTAAAAAAATTGATTTGATTTTTTTTTAGTACTTTTCAGTTTTTCTTAGTTTTCACATAAGGTCCGGGGTCAGGACAAAAGACAGATTTTTGACAAATTTCAAAATATGTCAGATATTGTCCAAATCATTTTTTTATTTCATTTCTAGACATGTGAAATGCATGAACTAGTGCAAAAAAGTGTGAAAAAATTGGTTTGATTTTTTTTTAGTACTTTTCAGTTTTCACATAAGGTCCGGGGTCAGGACAAAAGACAGATTTTTGACAAATTTCAAAATCTGTCAGATATTGTCCAAATCATTTTTTATTTCATTTCTAGACATGTGAAATGCATGAACTAGGGCAAAAAAAGTAAAAAAAAATTGGTTTGATTTTTTTTAGTACTTTTCAGTTTTTCTTAGTTTTCACATAAGGTCCGGGGTCAGGACAAAAGACAGATTTTTGACAAATTTCAAAATATGTCAGATATTGTCCAAATCATTTTTTATTTCACTTATAGACATGTGAAATGCATGAACTAGGGCAAAAAAGTGTAAAAAAATTGGTTTGATTTTTTTTTAGTGCCTTGCAGTTTTTCTTAGTTTTCACATAAGGTCCGGGGTCAGGACAAAAGACAGATTTTTGACAAATTTCAAAATATGTCAGATATTGTCCAAATCATTTTTTATTTCACTTATAGACATGTGAAATGCATGAACTAGGGCAAAAAAAGTGAAAAAAAATTGGTCTGATTTTTTTTAGTACTTTTCAGTTTTTCTTAGTTTTCACATAAGGTCCGGGGTCAGGACAAAAGACAGATTTTTTACAAATTTCAAAATATGTCAGATATTGTCCAAATCATTTTTTATTTCACTTCTAGACATGTGAAATGCATGAACTAGGGCAAAAAAGTGTAAAAAAATTGGTTTGATTTTTTTTTAGTACCTTGCAGTTTTTCTTAGTTTTCACATAAGGTCCGGGGTCAGGACAAAAGACAGAATTTTGACAAATTTCAAAATATGTCAGATATTGTCCAAATCATTTTTTATTTCACTTATAGACATGTGAAATGCATGAACTAGGGCAAAAAAGTGTAAAAAAATTGGTTTGATTTTTTTTAGTACCTTTCAGTTTTTTTTAGTTTTCACATAAGGTCCGGGGTCAGGACAAAAGACAGATTTTTGACAAATTTCAAAATCTGTCAGATATTGTCCAAATTATTTTTTATTTCACGTCTAGACATGTGAAATGCATGAACTAGTGCAAAAAAGTTTAAAAAAATTGATTTGATTTTTTTTTAGTACTTTTCAGTTTTTCTTAGTTTTCACATAAGGTCCGGGGTCAGGACAAAAGACAGATTTTTGACAAATTTCAAAATATGTCAGATATTGTCCAAATCATTTTTTTATTTCATTTCTAGACATGTGAAATGCATGAACTAGTGCAAAAAAGTGTGAAAAAATTGGTTTGATTTTTTTTTAGTACTTTTCAGTTTTCACATAAGGTCCGGGGTCAGGACAAAAGACAGATTTTTGACAAATTTCAAAATCTGTCAGATATTGTCCAAATCATTTTTTATTTCATTTCTAGACATGTGAAATGCATGAACTAGGGCAAAAAAAGTAAAAAAAAATTGGTTTGATTTTTTTTAGTACTTTTCAGTTTTTCTTAGTTTTCACATAAGGTCCGGGGTCAGGACAAAAGACAGATTTTTGACAAATTTCAAAATATGTCAGATATTGTCCAAATCATTTTTTATTTCACTTATAGACATGTGAAATGCATGAACTAGGGCAAAAAAGTGTAAAAAAATTGGTTTGATTTTTTTTAGTGCCTTGCAGTTTTTCTTAGTTTTCACATAAGGTCCGGGGTCAGGACAAAAGACAGATTTTTGACAAATTTCAAAATATGTCAGATATTGTCCAAATTATTTTTTATTTCACTTCTAGACATGTGAAATGCATGAACTAGTGCAAAAAAGTGTAACAAAATTGATTTGATTTTTTTTTAGTTCTTTTCAGTTTTTCTTAGTTTTCACATAAGGTCCGGGGTCAGGATAAAAGACAGATTTTTGACAAATTTCAAAATCTCTCAGATATTGTCCAAATTATTTTTTATTTCACTTCTAGACATGTGAAATGCTTGAACTAGGGCAAAAAAAGTGAAAAAAAATTGGTCTGATTTTTTTTAGTACTTTTCAGTTTTTCTTAGTTTTCACATAAGGTCCGGGGTCAGGACAAAAGACAGATTTTTGACAAATTTCAAAATATGTCAGATATTGTCCAAATCATTTTTTATTTCACTTATAGACATGTGAAATGCATGAACTAGGGCAAAAAAGTGTAAAAAAATTGGTTTGATTTTTTTTAGTACCTTGCAGTTTTTCTTAGTTTTCACATAAGGTCCGGGGTCAGGACAAAAGACAGATTTTTGACAAATTTCAAAATATGTCAGATATTGTCCAAATTATTTTTTATTTCACTTCTAGACATGTGAAATGCATGAACTAGTGCAAAAAAGTGTAACAAAATTGATTTGATTTTTTTTTTGTACTTTTCAGTTTTTCTTAGTTTTCACATAAGGTCCGGGGTCAGGACAAAAGACAGATTTTTGACAAATTTCAAAATCTGTCAGATATTGTCCAAATCATTTTTTATTTCATTTCTAGACATGTGAAATACATGAAATAGGGCAAGAAAGTGAAAAAAAATTGGTCTGATTTTTTGTAGTACTTTTCAGTTTTT
This sequence comes from Alosa pseudoharengus, assembly GCF_046254945.1. Lineage (NCBI taxonomy): Eukaryota > Metazoa > Chordata > Actinopteri > Clupeiformes > Clupeidae > Alosa > Alosa pseudoharengus. The sequence continues at coordinate 143,503 of NW_027468856.1, forward strand.
CTTAGTTTTCACATAAGGTCCGGGGTCAGGACAAAAGACAGATTTTTGACAAATTTCAAAATATGTCAGATATTGTCCAAATTATTTTTTATTTCACGTCTAGACATGTGAAATGCATGAACTAGTGCAAAAAAGTGTAACAAAATTGATTTGATTTTTTTTTAGTACTTTTCAGTTTTTCTTAGTTTTCACATAAGGTCCGGGGTCAGGACAAAAGACAGATTTTTGACAAATTTCAAAATATATCAGATATTGTCCAAATCATTTTTTATTTAATTTCTAGACATGTGAAATGCATGAACTAGGGCAAGAAAGTGAAAAAAAATTGGTCTGATTTTTTTTAGTACTTTTCAGTTTTTCTTAGTTTTCACATAAGGTCCGGGGTCAGGACAAAAGACAGATTTTTGACAAATTTCAAAATATATCAGATATTGTCCAAATCATTTTTTATTTCACTTATAGACATGTGAAATGTATGAACTAGGGCAAAAAAGTGTAAAAAAATTGGTTTGATTTTTTTTTAGTACCTTGCAGTTTTTCTTAGTTTTCACATAAGGTCCGGGGTCAGGACAAAAGACAGATTTTTGACAAATTTCAAAATATGTCAGATATTGTCCAAATTATTTTTTATTTCACTTCTAGACATGTGAAATGCATGAACTAGGGCAAGAAAGTGAAAAAAAATTGGTCTGATTTTTTGTAGTACTTTTCAGTTTTTCTTAGTTTTCACATAAGGTCCGGGGTCAGGACAAAAGACAGATTTTTGACAAATTTCAAAATATGTCAGATATTGTCCAAATTATTTTTTATTTCACGTCTAGACATGTGAAATGCATGAACTAGTGCAAAAAAGTGTAACAAAATTGATTTGATTTTTTTTTAGTACTTTTCAGTTTTTCTTAGTTTTCACATAAGGTCCGGGGTCAGGACAAAAGACAGATTTTTGACAAATTTCAAAATATATCAGATATTGTCCAAATCATTTTTTATTTAATTTCTAGACATGTGAAATGCATGAACTAGTGCAAAAAAGTGTAACAAAATTGATTTGATTTTTTTTTAGTACTTTTCAGTTTTTCTTAGTTTTCACATAAGGTCCGGGGTCAGGACAAAAGACAGATTTTTGACAAATTTCAAAATATGTCAGATATTGTCCAAATTATTTTTTATTTCACGTCTAGACATGTGAAATGCATGAACTAGTGCAAAAAAGTGTAACAAAATTGATTTGATTTTTTTTTAGTACTTTTCAGTTTTTCTTAGTTTTCACATAAGGTCCGGGGTCAGGACAAAAGACAGATTTTTGACAAATTTCAAAATCTGTCAGATATTGTCCAAATCATTTTTTATTTCATTTCTAGACATGTGAAATGCATGAACTAGGGCAAAAAAAGTAAAAAAAAATTGGTTTGATTTTTTTTAGTACTTTTCAGTTTTTCTTAGTTTTCACATAAGGTCCGGGGTCAGGACAAAAGACAGATTTTTGACAAATTTCAAAATATGTCAGATATTGTCCAAATCATTTTTTATTTCACTTATAGACATGTGAAATGCATGAACTAGGGCAAAAAAGTGTGAAAAAATTGGTTTGATTTTTTTTAGTACCTTGCAGTTTTTCTTAGTTTTCACATAAGGTCCGGGGTCAGGACAAAAGACAGATTTTTGACAAATTTCAAAATATGTCAGATATTGTCCAAATCATTTTTTATTTCACTTATAGACATGTGAAATGTATGAACTAGGGCAAAAAAGTGTAAAAAAATTGGTTTGATTTTTTTTAGTACCTTGCAGTTTTTCTTAGTTTTCACATAAGGTCCGGGGTCAGGACAAAAGACAGATTTTTGACAAATTTCAAAATATGTCAGATATTGTCCAAATTATTTTTTATTTCACTTCTAGACATGTGAAATGCATGAACTAGTGCAAAAAAGTGTAACAAAATTGATTTGATTTTTTTTTAGTTCTTTTCAGTTTTTCTTAGTTTTCACATAAGGTCCGGGGTCAGGATAAAAGACAGATTTTTGACAAATTTCAAAATCTCTCAGATATTGTCCAAATTATTTTTTATTTCACTTCTAGACATGTGAAATGCTTGAACTAGGGCAAAAAAAGTGAAAAAAAATTGGTCTGATTTTTTTTAGTACTTTTCAGTTTTTCTTAGTTTTCACATAAGGTCCGGGGTCAGGACAAAAGACAGATTTTTGACAAATTTCAAAATATGTCAGATATTGTCCAAATCATTTTTTATTTCACTTATAGACATGTGAAATGCATGAACTAGGGCAAAAAAGTGTAAAAAAATTGGTTTGATTTTTTTTAGTACCTTGCAGTTTTTCTTAGTTTTCACATAAGGTCCGGGGTCAGGACAAAAGACAGATTTTTGACAAATTTCAAAATATGTCAGATATTGTCCAAATTATTTTTTATTTCACTTCTAGACATGTGAAATGCATGAACTAGTGCAAAAAAGTGTAACAAAATTGATTTGATTTTTTTTTTGTACTTTTCAGTTTTTCTTAGTTTTCACATAAGGTCCGGGGTCAGGACAAAAGACAGATTTTTGACAAATTTCAAAATCTGTCAGATATTGTCCAAATCATTTTTTATTTCATTTCTAGACATGTGAAATACATGAAATAGGGCAAGAAAGTGAAAAAAAATTGGTCTGATTTTTTGTAGTACTTTTCAGTTTTTCTTAGTTTTCACATAAGGTCCGGGGTCAGGACAAAAGACAGATTTTTGACAAATTTCAAAATATGTCAGATATTGTCCAAATTATTTTTTATTTCACGTCTAGACATGTGAAATGCATGAACTAGTGCAAAAAAGTGTAACAAAATTGATTTGATTTTTTTTTAGTACTTTTCAGTTTTTCTTAGTTTTCACATAAGGTCCGGGGTCAGGACAAAAGACAGATTTTTGACAAATTTCAAAATATATCAGATATTGTCCAAATCATTTTTTATTTAATTTCTAGACATGTGAAATGCATGAACTAGGGCAAGAAAGTGAAAAAAAATTGGTCTGATTTTTTTTAGTACTTTTCAGTTTTTCTTAGTTTTCACATAAGGTCCGGGGTCAGGACAAAAGACAGATTTTTGACAAATTTCAAAATATATCAGATATTGTCCAAATCATTTTTTATTTCACTTATAGACATGTGAAATGTATGAACTAGGGCAAAAAAGTGTAAAAAAATTGGTTTGATTTTTTTTTAGTACCTTGCAGTTTTTCTTAGTTTTCACATAAGGTCCGGGGTCAGGACAAAAGACAGATTTTTGACAAATTTCAAAATATGTCAGATATTGTCCAAATTATTTTTTATTTCACTTCTAGACATGTGAAATGCATGAACTAGGGCAAGAAAGTGAAAAAAAATTGGTCTGATTTTTTGTAGTACTTTTCAGTTTTTCTTAGTTTTCACATAAGGTCCGGGGTCAGGACAAAAGACAGATTTTTGACAAATTTCAAAATATGTCAGATATTGTCCAAATTATTTTTTATTTCACGTCTAGACATGTGAAATGCATGAACTAGTGCAAAAAAGTGTAACAAAATTGATTTGATTTTTTTTTAGTACTTTTCAGTTTTTCTTAGTTTTCACATAAGGTCCGGGGTCAGGACAAAAGACAGATTTTTGACAAATTTCAAAATATATCAGATATTGTCCAAATCATTTTTTATTTAATTTCTAGACATGTGAAATGCATGAACTAGTGCAAAAAAGTGTAACAAAATTGATTTGATTTTTTTTTAGTACTTTTCAGTTTTTCTTAGTTTTCACATAAGGTCCGGGGTCAGGACAAAAGACAGATTTTTGACAAATTTCAAAATATGTCAGATATTGTCCAAATTATTTTTTATTTCACGTCTAGACATGTGAAATGCATGAACTAGTGCAAAAAAGTGTAACAAAATTGATTTGATTTTTTTTTAGTACTTTTCAGTTTTTCTTAGTTTTCACATAAGGTCCGGGGTCAGGACAAAAGACAGATTTTTGACAAATTTCAAAATCTGTCAGATATTGTCCAAATCATTTTTTATTTCATTTCTAGACATGTGAAATGCATGAACTAGGGCAAAAAAAGTAAAAAAAAATTGGTTTGATTTTTTTTAGTACTTTTCAGTTTTTCTTAGTTTTCACATAAGGTCCGGGGTCAGGACAAAAGACAGATTTTTGACAAATTTCAAAATATGTCAGATATTGTCCAAATCATTTTTTATTTCACTTATAGACATGTGAAATGCATGAACTAGGGCAAAAAAGTGTGAAAAAATTGGTTTGATTTTTTTTAGTACCTTGCAGTTTTTCTTAGTTTTCACATAAGGTCCGGGGTCAGGACAAAAGACAGATTTTTGACAAATTTCAAAATATGTCAGATATTGTCCAAATCATTTTTTATTTCACTTATAGACATGTGAAATGTATGAACTAGGGCAAAAAAGTGTAAAAAAATTGGTTTGATTTTTTTTAGTACCTTGCAGTTTTTCTTAGTTTTCACATAAGGTCCGGGGTCAGGACAAAAGACAGATTTTTGACAAATTTCAAAATATGTCAGATATTGTCCAAATTATTTTTTATTTCACTTCTAGACATGTGAAATGCATGAACTAGTGCAAAAAAGTGTAACAAAATTGATTTGATTTTTTTTTAGTTCTTTTCAGTTTTTCTTAGTTTTCACATAAGGTCCGGGGTCAGGATAAAAGACAGATTTTTGACAAATTTCAAAATCTCTCAGATATTGTCCAAATTATTTTTTATTTCACTTCTAGACATGTGAAATGCTTGAACTAGGGCAAAAAAAGTGAAAAAAAATTGGTCTGATTTTTTTTAGTACTTTTCAGTTTTTCTTAGTTTTCACATAAGGTCCGGGGTCAGGACAAAAGACAGATTTTTGACAAATTTCAAAATATGTCAGATATTGTCCAAATCATTTTTTATTTCACTTATAGACATGTGAAATGCATGAACTAGGGCAAAAAAGTGTAAAAAAATTGGTTTGATTTTTTTTAGTACCTTGCAGTTTTTCTTAGTTTTCACATAAGGTCCGGGGTCAGGACAAAAGACAGATTTTTGACAAATTTCAAAATATGTCAGATATTGTCCAAATTATTTTTTATTTCACTTCTAGACATGTGAAATGCATGAACTAGTGCAAAAAAGTGTAACAAAATTGATTTGATTTTTTTTTTGTACTTTTCAGTTTTTCTTAGTTTTCACATAAGGTCCGGGGTCAGGACAAAAGACAGATTTTTGACAAATTTCAAAATCTGTCAGATATTGTCCAAATCATTTTTTATTTCATTTCTAGACATGTGAAATACATGAAATAGGGCAAGAAAGTGAAAAAAAATTGGTCTGATTTTTTGTAGTACTTTTCAGTTTTTCTTAGTTTTCACATAAGGTCCGGGGTCAGGACAAAAGACAGATTTTTGACAAATTTCAAAATATGTCAGATATTGTCCAAATTATTTTTTATTTCACGTCTAGACATGTGAAATGCATGAACTAGTGCAAAAAAGTGTAACAAAATTGATTTGATTTTTTTTTAGTACTTTTCAGTTTTTCTTAGTTTTCACATAAGGTCCGGGGTCAGGACAAAAGACAGATTTTTGACAAATTTCAAAATATATCAGATATTGTCCAAATCATTTTTTATTTAATTTCTAGACATGTGAAATGCATGAACTAGGGCAAGAAAGTGAAAAAAAATTGGTCTGATTTTTTTTAGTACTTTTCAGTTTTTCTTAGTTTTCACATAAGGTCCGGGGTCAGGACAAAAGACAGATTTTTGACAAATTTCAAAATATATCAGATATTGTCCAAATCATTTTTTATTTCACTTATAGACATGTGAAATGTATGAACTAGGGCAAAAAAGTGTAAAAAAATTGGTTTGATTTTTTTTTAGTACCTTGCAGTTTTTCTTAGTTTTCACATAAGGTCCGGGGTCAGGACAAAAGACAGATTTTTGACAAATTTCAAAATATGTCAGATATTGTCCAAATTATTTTTTATTTCACTTCTAGACATGTGAAATGCATGAACTAGGGCAAGAAAGTGAAAAAAAATTGGTCTGATTTTTTGTAGTACTTTTCAGTTTTTCTTAGTTTTCACATAAGGTCCGGGGTCAGGACAAAAGACAGATTTTTGACAAATTTCAAAATATGTCAGATATTGTCCAAATTATTTTTTATTTCACGTCTAGACATGTGAAATGCATGAACTAGTGCAAAAAAGTGTAACAAAATTGATTTGATTTTTTTTTAGTACTTTTCAGTTTTTCTTAGTTTTCACATAAGGTCCGGGGTCAGGACAAAAGACAGATTTTTGACAAATTTCAAAATATATCAGATATTGTCCAAATCATTTTTTATTTAATTTCTAGACATGTGAAATGCATGAACTAGTGCAAAAAAGTGTAACAAAATTGATTTGATTTTTTTTTAGTACTTTTCAGTTTTTCTTAGTTTTCACATAAGGTCCGGGGTCAGGACAAAAGACAGATTTTTGACAAATTTCAAAATATGTCAGATATTGTCCAAATTATTTTTTATTTCACGTCTAGACATGTGAAATGCATGAACTAGTGCAAAAAAGTGTAACAAAATTGGTTTGATTTTTTTTTAGTACTTTTCAGTTTTTCTTAGTTTTCACATAAGGTCCGGGGTCAGGACAAAAGACAGATTTTTGACAAATTTCAAAATCTGTCAGATATTGTCCAAATCATTTTTTATTTCACTTCTAGACATGTGAAATGCATGAACTAGGGCAAAAAAGTGTGAAAAAATTGGTTTGATTTTTTTTAGTACCTTGCAGTTTTTCTTAGTTTTCACATAAGGTCCGGGGTCAGGACAAAAGACAGATTTTTGACAAATTTCAAAATATATCAGATATTGTCCAAATCATTTTTTATTTCACTTATAGACATGTGAAATGTATGAACTAGGGCAAAAAAGTGTAAAAAAATTGGTTTGATTTTTTTTAGTACCTTGCAGTTTTTCTTAGTTTTCACATAAGGTCCGGGGTCAGGACAAAAGACAGATTTTTGACAAATTTCAAAATATATCAGATATTGTCCAAATCATTTTTTATTTCACTTATAGACATGTGAAATGTATGAACTAGGGCAAAAAAGTGTAAAAAAATTGGTTTGATTTTTTTTAGTACCTTGCAGTTTTTCTTAGTTTTCACATAAGGTCCGGGGTCAGGACAAAAGACAGATTTTTGACAAATTTCAAAATCTGTCAGATATTGTCCAAATCATTTTTTATTTCATTTCTAGACATGTGAAATACATGAACTAGGGCAAAAAAAGTGAAAAAAAATTGGTCTGATTTTTTTTAGTACTTTTCAGTTTTTCTTAGTTTTCACATAAGGTCCGGGGTCAGGACAAAAGACAGATTTTTGACAAATTTCAAAATATGTCAGATATTGTCCAAATCATTTTTTATTTCACTTCTAGACATGTGAAATGCATGAATAAGGGCAAAAAAGTGTGAAAAAATTGGTTTGATTTTTTTTAGTACCTTGCAGTTTTTCTTAGTTTTCAAATAAGGTCCGGGGTCAGGACAAAAGACAGATTTTTGACAAATTTCAAAATATATCAGATATTGTCCAAATCATTTTTTATTTCACTTATAGACATGTGAAATGTATGAACTAGGGCAAAAAAGTGTAAAAAAATTGGTTTGATTTTTTTTAGTACCTTGCAGTTTTTCTTAGTTTTCACATAAGGTCCGGGGTCAGGACAAAAGACAGATTTTTGACAAATTTCAAAATATGTCAGATATTGTCCAAATTATTTTTTATTTCACGTCTAGACATGTGAAATGCATGAACTAGTGCAAAAAAGTGTAACAAAATTGATTTGATTTTTTTTTAGTACTTTTCAGTTTTTCTTAGTTTTCACATAAGGTCCGGGGTCAGGACAAAAGACAGATTTTTGACAAATTTCAAAATCTGTCAGATATTGTCCAAATTATTTTTTATTTCACGTCTAGACATGTGAAATGCATGAACTAGTGCAAAAAAGTTTAAAAAAATTGATTTGATTTTTTTTTAGTACTTTTCAGTTTTTCTTAGTTTTCACATAAGGTCCGGGGTCAGGACAAAAGACAGATTTTTGACAAATTTCAAAATCTGTCAGATATTGTCCAAATCATTTTTTATTTCATTTCTAGACATGTGAAATGCATGAACTAGGGCAAAAAAAGTGAAAAAAAAATTGGTCCGATTTTTTTTAGTACTTTTCAGTTTTTCTTAGTTTTCACATAAGGTCCGGGGTCAGGACAAAAGACAGATTTTTGACAAATTTCAAAATATGTCAGATATTGTCCAAATCATTTTTTTATTTCATTTCTAGACATGTGAAATGCATGAACTAGTGCAAAAAAGTGTGAAAAAATTGGTTTGATTTTTTTTAGTACTTTTCAGTTTTTCTTAGTTTTCACATAAGGTCCGGGGTCAGGACAAAAGACAGATTTTTGACAAATTTCAAAATCTGTCAGATATTGTCCAAATCATTTTTTATTTCATTTCTAGACATGTGAAATGCATGAACTAGGGCAAAAAAAGTAAAAAAAAATTGGTTTGATTTTTTTTAGTACTTTTCAGTTTTTCTTAGTTTTCACATAAGGTCCGGGGTCAGGACAAAAGACAGATTTTTGACAAATTTCAAAATATGTCAGATATTGTCCAAATCATTTTTTATTTCACTTATAGACATGTGAAATGCATGAACTAGGGCAAAAAAGTGTGAAAAAATTGGTTTGATTTTTTTTAGTACCTTGCAGTTTTTCTTAGTTTTCACATAAGGTCCGGGGTCAGGACAAAAGACAGATTTTTGACAAATTTCAAAATATGTCAGATATTGTCCAAATCATTTTTTATTTCACTTATAGACATGTGAAATGTATGAACTAGGGCAAAAAAGTGTAAAAAAATTGGTTTGATTTTTTTTAGTACCTTGCAGTTTTTCTTAGTTTTCACATAAGGTCCGGGGTCAGGACAAAAGACAGATTTTTGACAAATTTCAAAATATGTCAGATATTGTCCAAATTATTTTTTATTTCACTTCTAGACATGTGAAATGCATGAACTAGTGCAAAAAAGTGTAACAAAATTGATTTGATTTTTTTTTAGTTCTTTTCAGTTTTTCTTAGTTTTCACATAAGGTCCGGGGTCAGGATAAAAGACAGATTTTTGACAAATTTCAAAATCTCTCAGATATTGTCCAAATTATTTTTTATTTCACTTCTAGACATGTGAAATGCTTGAACTAGGGCAAAAAAAGTGAAAAAAAATTGGTCTGATTTTTTTTAGTACTTTTCAGTTTTTCTTAGTTTTCACATAAGGTCCGGGGTCAGGACAAAAGACAGATTTTTGACAAATTTCAAAATATGTCAGATATTGTCCAAATCATTTTTTATTTCACTTATAGACATGTGAAATGCATGAACTAGGGCAAAAAAGTGTAAAAAAATTGGTTTGATTTTTTTTAGTACCTTGCAGTTTTTCTTAGTTTTCACATAAGGTCCGGGGTCAGGACAAAAGACAGATTTTTGACAAATTTCAAAATATGTCAGATATTGTCCAAATTATTTTTTATTTCACTTCTAGACATGTGAAATGCATGAACTAGTGCAAAAAAGTGTAACAAAATTGATTTGATTTTTTTTTTGTACTTTTCAGTTTTTCTTAGTTTTCACATAAGGTCCGGGGTCAGGACAAAAGACAGATTTTTGACAAATTTCAAAATCTGTCAGATATTGTCCAAATCATTTTTTATTTCATTTCTAGACATGTGAAATACATGAAATAGGGCAAGAAAGTGAAAAAAAATTGGTCTGATTTTTTGTAGTACTTTTCAGTTTTTCTTAGTTTTCACATAAGGTCCGGGGTCAGGACAAAAGACAGATTTTTGACAAATTTCAAAATATGTCAGATATTGTCCAAATTATTTTTTATTTCACGTCTAGACATGTGAAATGCATGAACTAGTGCAAAAAAGTGTAACAAAATTGATTTGATTTTTTTTTAGTACTTTTCAGTTTTTCTTAGTTTTCACATAAGGTCCGGGGTCAGGACAAAAGACAGATTTTTGACAAATTTCAAAATATATCAGATATTGTCCAAATCATTTTTTATTTAATTTCTAGACATGTGAAATGCATGAACTAGGGCAAGAAAGTGAAAAAAAATTGGTCTGATTTTTTTTAGTACTTTTCAGTTTTTCTTAGTTTTCACATAAGGTCCGGGGTCAGGACAAAAGACAGATTTTTGACAAATTTCAAAATATGTCAGATATTGTCCAAATTATTTTTTATTTCACTTCTAGACATGTGAAATGCATGAACTAGTGCAAAAAAGTGTAACAAAATTGATTTGATTTTTTTTTAGTACTTTTCAGTTTTTCTTAGTTTTCACATAAGGTCCGGGGTCAGGACAAAAGACAGATTTTTGACAAATTTCAAAATATATCAGATATTGTCCAAATCATTTTTTATTTAATTTCTAGACATGTGAAATGCATGAACTAGGGCAAGAAAGTGAAAAAAAATTGGTCTGATTTTTTTTAGTACTTTTCAGTTTTTCTTAGTTTTCACATAAGGTCCGGGGTCAGGACAAAAGACAGATTTTTGACAAATTTCAAAATATGTCAGATATTGTCCAAATTATTTTTTATTTCACTTCTAGACATGTGAAATGCATGAACTAGTGCAAAAAAGTGTAACAAAATTGATTTGATTTTTTTTTAGTACTTTTCAGTTTTTCTTAGTTTTCACATAAGGTCCGGGGTCAGGACAAAAGACAGATTTTTGACAAATTTCAAAATCTGTCAGATATTGTCCAAATCATTTTTTATTTCATTTCTAGACATGTGAAATACATGAACTAGGGCAAGAAAGTGAAAAAAAATTGGTCTGATTTTTTGTAGTACTTTTCAGTTTTTCTTAGTTTTCACATAAGGTCCGGGGTCAGGACAGAAGACAGATTTTTGACAAATTTCAAAATATGTCAGATATTGTCCAAATTATTTTTTATTTCACTTCTAGACATGTGAAATGCATGAACTAGTGCAAAAAAGTGTAACAAAATTGATTTGATTTTTTTTTAGTACTTTTCAGTTTTTCTTAGTTTTCACATAAGGTCCGGGGTCAGGACAAAAGACAGATTTTTGACAAATTTCAAAATCTGTCAGATATTGTCCAAATCATTTTTTATTTCATTTCTAGACATGTGAAATACATGAACTAGGGCAAGAAAGTGAAAAAAAATTGGTCTGATTTTTTGTAGTACTTTTCAGTTTTTCTTAGTTTTCACATAAGGTCCGGGGTCAGGACAAAAGACAGATTTTTGACAAATTTCAAAATATGTCAGATATTGTCCAAATTATTTTTTATTTCAGGTCTAGACATGTGAAATGCATGAACTAGTGCAAAAAAGTGTAAAAAAATTGATTTGATTTTTTTTTAGTACTTTTCAGTTTTTCTTAGTTTTCACATAAGGTCCGGGGTCAGGACAAAAGACAGATTTTTGACAAATTTCAAAATATATCAGATATTGTCCAAATCATTTTTTATTTCACTTATAGACATGTGAAATGTATGAACTAGGGCAAAAAAGTGTAAAAAAATTGGTTTGATTTTTTTTTAGTACCTTGCAGTTTTTCTTAGTTTTCACATAAGGTCCGGGGTCAGGACAAAAGACAGATTTTTGACAAATTTCAAAATATGTCAGATATTGTCCAAATTATTTTTTATTTCACTTCTAGACATGTGAAATGCATGAACTAGGGCAAGAAAGTGAAAAAAAATTGGTCTGATTTTTTGTAGTACTTTTCAGTTTTTCTTAGTTTTCACATAAGGTCCGGGGTCAGGACAAAAGACAGATTTTTGACAAATTTCAAAATATGTCAGATATTGTCCAAATTATTTTTTATTTCACGTCTAGACATGTGAAATGCATGAACTAGTGCAAAAAAGTGTAACAAAATTGATTTGATTTTTTTTTAGTACTTTTCAGTTTTTCTTAGTTTTCACATAAGGTCCGGGGTCAGGACAAAAGACAGATTTTTGACAAATTTCAAAATATATCAGATATTGTCCAAATCATTTTTTATTTAATTTCTAGACATGTGAAATGCATGAACTAGTGCAAAAAAGTGTAACAAAATTGATTTGATTTTTTTTTAGTACTTTTCAGTTTTTCTTAGTTTTCACATAAGGTCCGGGGTCAGGACAAAAGACAGATTTTTGACAAATTTCAAAATATGTCAGATATTGTCCAAATTATTTTTTATTTCACGTCTAGACATGTGAAATGCATGAACTAGTGCAAAAAAGTGTAACAAAATTGGTTTGATTTTTTTTTAGTACTTTTCAGTTTTTCTTAGTTTTCACATAAGGTCCGGGGTCAGGACAAAAGACAGATTTTTGACAAATTTCAAAATCTGTCAGATATTGTCCAAATCATTTTTTATTTCACTTCTAGACATGTGAAATGCATGAACTAGGGCAAAAAAGTGTGAAAAAATTGGTTTGATTTTTTTTAGTACCTTGCAGTTTTTCTTAGTTTTCACATAAGGTCCGGGGTCAGGACAAAAGACAGATTTTTGACAAATTTCAAAATATATCAGATATTGTCCAAATCATTTTTTATTTCACTTATAGACATGTGAAATGTATGAACTAGGGCAAAAAAGTGTAAAAAAATTGGTTTGATTTTTTTTAGTACCTTGCAGTTTTTCTTAGTTTTCACATAAGGTCCGGGGTCAGGACAAAAGACAGATTTTTGACAAATTTCAAAATATATCAGATATTGTCCAAATCATTTTTTATTTCACTTATAGACATGTGAAATGTATGAACTAGGGCAAAAAAGTGTAAAAAAATTGGTTTGATTTTTTTTAGTACCTTGCAGTTTTTCTTAGTTTTCACATAAGGTCCGGGGTCAGGACAAAAGACAGATTTTTGACAAATTTCAAAATATGTCAGATATTGTCCAAATCATTTTTTATTTCACTTATAGACATGTGAAATGCATGAACTAGTGCAAAAAAGTGTAACAAAATTGATTTGATTTTTTTTTAGTACTTTTCAGTTTTTCTTAGTTTTCACATAAGGTCCGGGGTCAGGACAAAAGACAGATTTTTGACAAATTTCAAAATCTGTCAGATATTGTCCAAATCATTTTTTATTTCATTTCTAGACATGTGAAATACATGAACTAGGGCAAAAAAAGTGAAAAAAAATTGGTCTGATTTTTTTTAGTACTTTTCAGTTTTTCTTAGTTTTCACATAAGGTCCGGGGTCAGGACAAAAGACAGATTTTTGACAAATTTCAAAATCTGTCAGATATTGTCCAAATCATTTTTTATTTCATTTCTAGACATGTGAAATGCATGAACTAGGGCAAGAAAGTGAAAAAAAATTGGTCTGATTTTTTTTAGTACTTTTCAGTTTTTCTTAGTTTTCACATAAGGTCCGGGGTCAGGACAAAAGACAGATTTTTGACAAATTTCAAAATATGTCAGATATTGTCCAAATTATTTTTTATTTCACGTCTAGACATGTGAAATGCATGAACTAGTGCAAAAAAGTGTAACAAAATTGATTTGATTTTTTTTTAGTACTTTTCAGTTTTTCTTAGTTTTCACATAAGGTCCGGGGTCAGGACAAAAGACAGATTTTTGACAAATTTCAAAATATGTCAGATATTGTCCAAATTATTTTTTATTTCACTTCTAGACATGTGAAATGCATGAACTAGTGCAAAAAAGTGTAACAAAATTGATTTGATTTTTTTTTAGTACTTTTCAGTTTTTCTTAGTTTTCACATAAGGTCCGGGGTCAGGACAAAAGACAGATTTTTGACAAATTTCAAAATATATCAGATATTGTCCAAATTATTTTTTATTTAATTTCTAGACATGTGAAATGCATGAACTAGGGCAAGAAAGTGAAAAAAAATTGGTCTGATTTTTTTTAGTACTTTTCAGTTTTTCTTAGTTTTCACATAAGGTCCGGGGTCAGGACAAAAGACAGATTTTTGACAAATTTCAAAATATGTCAGATATTGTCCAAATTATTTTTTATTTCACGTCTAGACATGTGAAATGCATGAACTAGTGCAAAAAAGTGTAACAAAATTGATTAGATTTTTTTTTAGTACTTTTCAGTTTTTCTTAGTTTTCACATAAGGTCCGGGGTCAGGACAAAAGACAGATTTTTGACAAATTTCAAAATATGTCAGATATTGTCCAAATTATTTTTTATTTCACGTCTAGACATGTGAAATGCATGAACTAGTGCAAAAAAGTGTAACAAAATTGGTTTGATTTTTTTTTAGTACTTTTCAGTTTTTCTTAGTTTTCACATAAGGTCCGGGGTCAGGACAAAAGACAGATTTTTGACAAATTTCAAAATCTGTCAGATATTGTCCAAATCATTTTTTATTTCATTTCTAGACATGTGAAATACATGAACTAGGGCAAGAAAGTGAAAAAAAATTGGTCTGATTTTTTGTAGTACTTTTCAGTTTTTCTTAGTTTTCACATAAGGTCCGGGGTCAGGACAAAAGACAGATTTTTGACAAATTTCAAAATATGTCAGATATTGTCCAAATTATTTTTTATTTCAGGTCTAGACATGTGAAATGCATGAACTAGTGCAAAAAAGTGAAAAAAAATTGGTCTGATTTTTTTTAGTACTTTTCAGTTTTTCTTAGTTTTCACATAAGGTCCGGGGTCAGGACAAAAGACAGATTTTTGACAAATTTCAAAATATGTCAGATATTGTCCAAATTATTTTTTATTTCACGTCTAGACATGTGAAATGCATGAACTAGTGCAAAAAAGTGTAACACAATTGGTTTGATTTTTTTTAGTACTTTTCAGTTTTTCTTAGTTTTCACATAAGGTCCGGGGTCAGGACAAAAGACAGATTTTTGACAAATTTCAAAATCTGTCAGATATTGTCCAAATCATTTTTTATTTCACTTCTAGACATGTGAAATGCATGAACTAGGGCAAAAAAGTGTGAAAAAATTGGTTTGATTTTTTTTAGTACCTTGCAGTTTTTCTTAGTTTTCACATAAGGTCCGGGGTCAGGACAAAAGACAGATTTTTGACAAATTTCAAAATATGTCTGATATTGTCCAAATCATTTTTTATTTCACTTATAGACATGTGAAATGTATGAACTAGGGCAAAAAAGTGTAAAAAAATTGGTTTGATTTTTTTTTAGTACCTTGCAGTTTTTCTTAGTTTTCACATAAGGTCCGGGGTCAGGACAAAAGACAGATTTTTGACAAATTTCAAAATATGCCAGATATTGTCCAAATTATTTTTTATTTCACTTCTAGACATGTGAAATGCATGAACTAGTGCAAAAAAGTGTAACAAAATTGGTTTGATTTTTTTTTAGTACTTTTCAGTTTTTCTTAGTTTTCACATAAGGTCCGGGGTCAGGACAAAAGACAGATTTTTGACAAATTTCAAAATCTGTCAGATATTGTCCAAATCATTTTTTATTTCACTTCTAGACATGTGAAATGCATGAACTAGGGCAAAAAAGTGTGAAAAAATTGGTTTGATTTTTTTTAGTACCTTGCAGTTTTTCTTAGTTTTCACATAAGGTCCGGGGTCAGGACAAAAGACAGATTTTTGACAAATTTCAAAATATGTCAGATATTGTCCAAATCATTTTTTATTTCACTTCTAGACATGTGAAATGCATGAACTAGTGCAAAAAAGTGTAACAAAATTGATTTGATTTTTTTTTAGTACTTTTCAGTTTTTCTTAGTTTTCACATAAGGTCCGGGGTCAGGACAAAAGACAGATTTTTGACAAATTTCAAAATCTGTCAGATATTGTCCAAATCATTTTTTATTTCATTTCTAGACATGTGAAATACATGAACTAGGGCAAAAAAAGTGAAAAAAAATTGGTCTGATTTTTTTTAGTACTTTTCAGTTTTTCTTAGTTTTCACATAAGGTCCGGGGTCAGGACAAAAGACAGATTTTTGACAAATTTCAAAATCTGTCAGATATTGTCCAAATCATTTTTTATTTAATTTCTAGACATGTGAAATGCATGAACTAGGGCAAGAAAGTGAAAAAAAATTGGTCTGATTTTTTTTAGTACTTTTCAGTTTTTCTTAGTTTTCACATAAGGTCCGGGGTCAGGACAAAAGACAGATTTTTGACAAATTTCAAAATATGTCAGATATTGTCCAAATTATTTTTTATTTCACGTCTAGACATGTGAAATGCATGAACTAGTGCAAAAAAGTGTAACACAATTGGTTTGATTTTTTTTTAGTACTTTTCAGTTTTTCTTAGTTTTCACATAAGGTCCGGGGTCAGGACAAAAGACAGATTTTTGACAAATTTCAAAATCTGTCAGATATTGTCCAAATCATTTTTTATTTCACTTCTAGACATGTGAAATGCATGAACTAGGGCAAAAAAGTGTGAAAAAATTGGTTTGATTTTTTTTTAGTACCTTGCAGTTTTTCTTAGTTTTCACATAAGGTCCGGGGTCAGGACAAAAGACAGATTTTTGACAAATTTCAAAATATGCCAGATATTGTCCAAATTATTTTTTATTTCACTTCTAGACATGTGAAATGCATGAACTAGTGCAAAAAAGTGTAACAAAATTGATTTGATTTTTTTTAGTACTTTTCAGTTTTTCTTAGTTTTCACATAAGGTCCGGGGTCAGGACAAAAGACAGATTTTTGACAAATTTCAAAATCTGTCAGATATTGTCCAAATCATTTTTTATTTAATTTCTAGACATGTGAAATGCATGAACTAGGGCAAGAAAGTGAAAAAAAATTGGTCTGATTTTTTTTAGTACTTTTCAGTTTTTCTTAGTTTTCACATAAGGTCCGGGGTCAGGACAAAAGACAGATTTTTGACAAATTTCAAAATATGTCAGATATTGTCCAAATTATTTTTTATTTCACGTCTAGACATGTGAAATGCATGAACTAGTGCAAAAAAGTCTAACAAAATTGATTTGATTTTTTTTAGTACTTTTCAGTTTTTCTTAGTTTTCACATAAGGTCCGGGGTCAGGACAAAAGACAGATTTTTGACAAATTTCAAAATATGTCTGATATTGTCCAAATCATTTTTTATTTCACTTATAGACATGTGAAATGTATGAACTAGGGCAAAAAAGTGTAAAAAAATTGGTTTGATTTTTTTTTAGTACCTTGCAGTTTTTCTTAGTTTTCACATAAGGTCCGGGGTCAGGACAAAAGACAGATTTTTGACAAATTTCAAAATATGCCAGATATTGTCCAAATTATTTTTTATTTCACTTCTAGACATGTGAAATGCATGAACTAGTGCAAAAAAGTGTAACAAAATTGGTTTGATTTTTTTTTAGTACTTTTCAGTTTTTCTTAGTTTTCACATAAGGTCCGGGGTCAGGACAAAAGACAGATTTTTGACAAATTTCAAAATCTGTCAGATATTGTCCAAATCATTTTTTATTTCACTTCTAGACATGTGAAATGCATGAACTAGGGCAAAAAAGTGTGAAAAAATTGGTTTGATTTTTTTTAGTACCTTGCAGTTTTTCTTAGTTTTCACATAAGGTCCGGGGTCAGGACAAAAGACAGATTTTTGACAAATTTCAAAATATATCAGATATTGTCCAAATCATTTTTTATTTCACTTATAGACATGTGAAATGTATGAACTAGGGCAAAAAAGTGTAAAAAAATTGGTTTGATTTTTTTTAGTACCTTGCAGTTTTTCTTAGTTTTCACATAAGGTCCGGGGTCAGGACAAAAGACAGATTTTTGACAAATTTCAAAATATGTCAGATATTGTCCAAATCATTTTTTATTTCACTTCTAGACATGTGAAATGCATGAACTAGGGCAAGAAAGTGAAAAAAAATTGGTCTGATTTTTTTTAGTACTTTTCAGTTTTTCTTAGTTTTCACATAAGGTCCGGGGTCAGGACAAAAGACAGATTTTTGACAAATTTCAAAATATGTCAGATATTGTCCAAATTATTTTTTATTTCACGTCTAGACATGTGAAATGCATGAACTAGTGCAAAAAAGTGTAACACAATTGGTTTGATTTTTTTTTAGTACTTTTCAGTTTTTCTTAGTTTTCACATAAGGTCCGGGGTCAGGACAAAAGACAGATTTTTGACAAATTTCAAAATCTGTCAGATATTGTCCAAATCATTTTTTATTTCACGTCTAGACATGTGAAATGCATGAACTAGTGCAAAAAAGTGTGAAAAAATTGGTTTGATTTTTTTTAGTACCTTGCAGTTTTTCTTAGTTTTCACATAAGGTCCGGGGTCAGGACTAAAGACAGATTTTTGACAAATTTCAAAATATGTCAGATATTGTCCAAATCATTTTTTATTTCACTTATAGACATGTGAAATGTATGAACTAGGGCAAAAAAGTGTAAAAAAATTGGTTTGATTTTTTTTTAGTACCTTGCAGTTTTTCTTAGTTTTCACATAAGGTCCGGGGTCAGGACAAAAGACAGATTTTTGACAAATTTCAAAATATGCCAGATATTGTCCAAATTATTTTTTATTTCACTTCTAGACATGTGAAATGCATGAACTAGTGCAAAAAAGTGTAACAAAATTGATTTGATTTTTTTTAGTACTTTTCAGTTTTTCTTAGTTTTCACATAAGGTCCGGGGTCAGGACAAAAGACAGATTTTTGACAAATTTCAAAATCTGTCAGATATTGTCCAAATCATTTTTAATTTAATTTCTAGACATGTGAAATGCATGAACTAGGGCAAGAAAGTGAAAAAAAATTGGTCTGATTTTTTTTAGTACTTTTCAGTTTTTCTTAGTTTTCACATAAGGTCCGGGGTCAGGACAAAAGACAGATTTTTGACAAATTTCAAAATATGTCAGATATTGTCCAAATTATTTTTTATTTCACGTCTAGACATGTGAAATGCATGAACTAGTGCAAAAAAGTCTAACAAAATTGATTTGATTTTTTTTAGTACTTTTCAGTTTTTCTTAGTTTTCACATAAGGTCCGGGGTCAGGACAAAAGACAGATTTTTGACAAATTTCAAAATCTGTCAGATATTGTCCAAATCATTTTTTATTTCACTTATAGACATGTGAAATGTATGAACTAGGGCAAAAAAGTGTAAAAAAATTGGTTTGATTTTTTTTTAGTACCTTGCAGTTTTTCTTAGTTTTCACATAAGGTCCGGGGTCAGGACAAAAGACAGATTTTTGACAAATTTCAAAATATGTCAGATATTGTCCAAATTATTTTTTATTTCACTTCTAGACATGTGAAATGCATGAACTAGTGCAAAAAAGTGTAACAAAATTGATTTGATTTTTTTTAGTACTTTTCAGTTTTTCTTAGTTTTCACATAAGGTCCGGGGTCAGGATAAAAGACAGATTTTTGACAAATTTCAAAATCTCTCAGATATTGTCCAAATTATTTTTTATTTCACTTCTAGACATGTGAAATGCATGAACTAGGGCAAAAAAAGTGAAAAAAAATTGGTCTGATTTTTTTTAGTACTTTTCAGTTTTTCTTAGTTTTCACATAAGGTCCGGGGTCAGGACAAAAGACAGATTTTTGACAAATTTCAAAAAATGTCAGATATTGTCCAAATCATTTTTTATTTCACTTATAGACATGTGAAATGCATGAACTAGTGCAAAAAAGTGTAACAAAATTGATTTGATTTTTTTTTAGTACTTTTCAGTTTTTCTTAGTTTTCACATAAGGTCCGGGGTCAGGACAAAAGACAGATTTTTGACAAATTTCAAAATCTGTCAGATATTGTCCAAATCATTTTTTATTTAATTTCTAGACATGTGAAATGCATGAACTAGGGCAAGAAAGTGAAAAAAAATTGGTCTGATTTTTTTTAGTACTTTTCAGTTTTTCTTAGTTTTCACATAAGGTCCGGGGTCAGGACAAAAGACAGATTTTTGACGATTTTTGACAAATTTCAAAACATGTCAGATATTGTCCAAATTATTTTTTATTTCACGTCTAGACATGTGAAATGCATGAACTAGTGCAAAAAAGTGTAACAAAATTGATTTGATTTTTTTTTAGTACTTTTCAGTTTTTCTTAGTTTTCACATAAGGTCCGGGGTCAGGACAAAAGACAGATTTTTGACAAATTTCAAAATCTGTCAGATATTGTCCAAATCATTTTTTATTTCACTTCTAGACATGTGAAATGCATGAACTAGGGCAAAAAAGTGTGAAAAAATTGGTTTGATTTTTTTTAGTACCTTGCAGTTTTTCTTAGTTTTCACATAAGGTCCGGGGTCAGGACAAAAGACAGATTTTTGACAAATTTCAAAATATGTCTGATATTGTCCAAATCATTTTTTATTTCACTTATAGACATGTGAAATGTATGAACTAGGGCAAAAAAGTGTAAAAAAATTGGTTTGATTTTTTTTTAGTACCTTGCAGTTTTTCTTAGTTTTCACATAAGGTCCGGGGTCAGGACAAAAGACAGATTTTTGACAAATTTCAAAATCTGTCAGATATTGTCCAAATCATTTTTTATTTCACTTCTAGACATGTGAAATGCATGAACTAGTGCAAAAAAGTGTAACAAAATTGATTTGATTTTTTTTTAGTACTTTTCAGTTTTTCTTAGTTTTCACATAAGGTCCGGGGTCAGGACAAAAGACAGATTTTTGACAAATTTCAAAATCTGTCAGATATTGTCCAAATCATTTTTTATTTCATTTCTAGACATGTGAAATACATGAACTAGGGCAAAAAAAGTGAAAAAAAATTGGTCTGATTTTTTTTAGTACTTTTCAGTTTTTCTTAGTTTTCACATAAGGTCCGGGGTCAGGACAAAAGACAGATTTTTGACAAATTTCAAAATATGTCAGATATTGTCCAAATTATTTTTTATTTCACGTCTAGACATGTGAAATGCATGAACTAGTGCAAAAAAGTGTAACACAATTGGTTTGATTTTTTTTTAGTACTTTTCAGTTTTTCTTAGTTTTCACATAAGGTCCGGGGTCAGGACAAAAGACAGATTTTTGACAAATTTCAAAATCTGTCAGATATTGTCCAAATCATTTTTTATTTCACTTCTAGACATGTGAAATGCATGAACTAGGGCAAAAAAGTGTGAAAAAATTGGTTTGATTTTTTTTAGTACCTTGCAGTTTTTCTTAGTTTTCACATAAGGTCCGGGGTCAGGACAAAAGACAGATTATTGACAAATTTCAAAATATGTCTGATATTGTCCAAATCATTTTTTATTTCACTTATAGACATGTGAAATGTATGAACTAGGGCAAAAAAGTGTAAAAAAATTGGTTTGATTTTTTTTTAGTACCTTGCAGTTTTTCTTAGTTTTCACATAAGGTCCGGGGTCAGGACAAAAGACAGATTTTTGACAAATTTCAAAATATGCCAGATATTGTCCAAATTATTTTTTATTTCACTTCTAGACATGTGAAATGCATGAACTAGTGCAAAAAAGTGTAACAAAATTGGTTTGATTTTTTTTTAGTACTTTTCAGTTTTTCTTAGTTTTCACATAAGGTCCGGGGTCAGGACAAAAGACAGATTTTTGACAAATTTCAAAATCTGTCAGATATTGTCCAAATCATTTTTTATTTCACTTCTAGACATGTGAAATGCATGAACTAGGGCAAAAAAGTGTGAAAAAATTGGTTTGATTTTTTTTAGTACCTTGCAGTTTTTCTTAGTTTTCACATAAGGTCCGGGGTCAGGACAAAAGACAGATTTTTGACAAATTTCAAAATATATCAGATATTGTCCAAATCATTTTTTATTTCACTTATAGACATGTGAAATGTATGAACTAGGGCAAAAAAGTGTAAAAAAATTGGTTTGATTTTTTTTAGTACCTTGCAGTTTTTCTTAGTTTTCACATAAGGTCCGGGGTCAGGACAAAAGACAGATTTTTGACAAATTTCAAAATATGTCAGATATTGTCCAAATCATTTTTTATTTCACTTCTAGACATGTGAAATGCATGAACTAGTGCAAAAAAGTGTAACAAAATTGATTTGATTTTTTTTTAGTACTTTTCAGTTTTTCTTAGTTTTCACATAAGGTCCGGGGTCAGGACAAAAGACAGATTTTTGACAAATTTCAAAATCTGTCAGATATTGTCCAAATCATTTTTTATTTCATTTCTAGACATGTGAAATACATGAACTAGGGCAAAAAAAGTGAAAAAAAATTGGTCTGATTTTTTTTAGTACTTTTCAGTTTTTCTTAGTTTTCACATAAGGTCCGGGGTCAGGACAAAAGACAGATTTTTGACAAATTTCAAAATATGTCAGATATTGTCCAAATTATTTTTTATTTCACGTCTAGACATGTGAAATGCATGAACTAGTGCAAAAAAGTGTAACACAATTGGTTTGATTTTTTTTTAGTACTTTTCAGTTTTTCTTAGTTTTCACATAAGGTCCGGGGTCAGGACAAAAGACAGATTTTTGACAAATTTCAAAATCTGTCAGATATTGTCCAAATCATTTTTTATTTCACTTCTAGACATGTGAAATGCATGAACTAGGGCAAAAAAGTGTGAAAAAATTGGTTTGATTTTTTTTAGTACCTTGCAGTTTTTCTTAGTTTTCACATAAGGTCCGGGTCAGGACTAAAGACAGATTTTTTGACAAATTTCAAAATATGTCAGATATTGTCCAAATCATTTTTTATTTCACTTATAGACATGTGAAATGCATGAACTAGGGCAAAAAAGTGTAAAAAAATTGGTTTGATTTTTTTTAGTGCCTTGCAGTTTTTCTTAGTTTTCACATAAGGTCCGGGGTCAGGACAAAAGACAGAATTTTGACAAATTTCAAAATATGTCAGATATTGTCCAAATTATTTTTTATTTCACGTCTAGACATGTGAAATGCATGAACTAGTGCAAAAAAGTGTAACAAAATTGATTTGATTTTTTTTTAGTACTTTTCAGTTTTTCTTAGTTTTCACATAAGGTCCGGGGTCAGGACAAAAGACAGATTTTTGACAAATTTCAAAATCTGTCAGATATTGTCCAAATCATTTTTTATTTCACTTCTAGACATGTGAAATGCATGAACTAGGGCAAAAAAGTGTGAAAAAATTGGTTTGATTTTTTTTAGTACCTTGCAGTTTTTCTTAGTTTTCACATAAGGTCCGGGGTCAGGACAAAAGACAGATTTTTGACAAATTTCAAAATATGTCTGATATTGTCCAAATCATTTTTTATTTCACTTATAGACATGTGAAATGTATGAACTAGGGCAAAAAAGTGTAAAAAAATTGGTTTGATTTTTTTTTAGTACCTTGCAGTTTTTCTTAGTTTTCACATAAGGTCCGGGGTCAGGACAAAAGACAGATTTTTGACAAATTTCAAAATCTGTCAGATATTGTCCAAATCATTTTTTATTTCACTTCTAGACATGTGAAATGCATGAACTAGTGCAAAAAAGTGTAACAAAATTGATTTGATTTTTTTTTAGTACTTTTCAGTTTTTCTTAGTTTTCACATAAGGTCCGGGGTCAGGACAAAAGACAGATTTTTGACAAATTTCAAAATCTGTCAGATATTGTCCAAATCATTTTTTATTTCATTTCTAGACATGTGAAATACATGAACTAGGGCAAAAAAAGTGAAAAAAAATTGGTCTGATTTTTTTTAGTACTTTTCAGTTTTTCTTAGTTTTCACATAAGGTCCGGGGTCAGGACAAAAGACAGATTTTTGACAAATTTCAAAATATGTCAGATATTGTCCAAATTATTTTTTATTTCACGTCTAGACATGTGAAATGCATGAACTAGTGCAAAAAAGTGTAACACAATTGGTTTGATTTTTTTTTAGTACTTTTCAGTTTTTCTTAGTTTTCACATAAGGTCCGGGGTCAGGACAAAAGACAGATTTTTGACAAATTTCAAAATCTGTCAGATATTGTCCAAATCATTTTTTATTTCACTTCTAGACATGTGAAATGCATGAACTAGGGCAAAAAAGTGTGAAAAAATTGGTTTGATTTTTTTTAGTACCTTGCAGTTTTTCTTAGTTTTCACATAAGGTCCGGGGTCAGGACAAAAGACAGATTATTGACAAATTTCAAAATATGTCTGATATTGTCCAAATCATTTTTTATTTCACTTATAGACATGTGAAATGTATGAACTAGGGCAAAAAAGTGTAAAAAAATTGGTTTGATTTTTTTTTAGTACCTTGCAGTTTTTCTTAGTTTTCACATAAGGTCCGGGGTCAGGACAAAAGACAGATTTTTGACAAATTTCAAATATGCCAGATATTGTCCAAATTATTTTTTATTTCACTTCTAGACATGTGAAATGCATGAACTAGTGCAAAAAAGTGTAACAAAATTGGTTTGATTTTTTTTTAGTACTTTTCAGTTTTTCTTAGTTTTCACATAAGGTCCGGGGTCAGGACAAAAGACAGATTTTTGACAAATTTCAAAATCTGTCAGATATTGTCCAAATCATTTTTATTTCACTTCTAGACATGTGAAATGCATGAACTAGGGCAAAAAAGTGTGAAAAAATTGGTTTGATTTTTTTTAGTACCTTGCAGTTTTCTTAGTTTTCACATAAGGTCCGGGGTCAGGACAAAAGACAGATTTTTGACAAATTTCAAAATATATCAGATATTGTCCAAATCATTTTTTATTTCACTTATAGACATGTGAAATGTATGAACTAGGGCAAAAAAGTGTAAAAAATTGGTTTGATTTTTTTTAGTACCTTGCAGTTTTTCTTAGTTTTCACATAAGGTCCGGGGTCAGGACAAAAGACAGATTTTTGACAAATTTCAAAATATGTCAGATATTGTCCAAATCATTTTTTATTTCACTTCTAGACATGTGAAATGCATGAACTAGTGCAAAAAAGTGTAACAAAATTGATTTGATTTTTTTTTAGTACTTTTCAGTTTTTCTTAGTTTTCACATAAGGTCCGGGGTCAGGACAAAAGACAGATTTTTGACAAATTTCAAAATCTGTCAGATATTGTCCAAATCATTTTTTATTTCACTTCTAGACATGTGAAATGCATGAACTAGGGCAAAAAAGTGTGAAAAAATTGGTTTGATTTTTTTAGTACCTTGCAGTTTTTCTTAGTTTTCACATAAGGTCCGGGTCAGGACAAAAGACAGATTTTTGACAAATTTCAAAATATGTCAGATATTGTCCAAATCATTTTTTATTTCACTTATAGACATGTGAAATGTATGAACTAGGGCAAAAAAGTGTAAAAAAATTGGTTTGATTTTTTTTTAGTACCTTGCAGTTTTTCTTAGTTTTCACATAAGGTCCGGGGTCAGGACAAAAGACAGATTTTTGACAAATTTCAAAATATGCCAGATATTGTCCAAATCATTTTTTATTTCACTTATAGACATGTGAAATGCATGAACTAGTGCAAAAAAGTGTAACACAATTGGTCTGATTTTTTTAGTACTTTTCAGTTTTTCTTAGTTTTCACATAAGGTCCGGGGTCAGGACAAAAGACAGATTTTTGACAAATTTCAAAATATGCCAGATATTGTCCAAATTATTTTTTATTTCACTTCTAGACATGTGAAATGCATGAACCAGTGCAAAAAAGTGTAACAAAATTGATTTGATTTTTTTTAGTACAGAATTTTTCAGTTTTTCTTAGTTTTCACATAAGGTCCGGGGTCAGGATAAAAGACAGATTTTTGACAAATTTCAAAATTCTCTGAGATATTGTCCAAATTATTTTTTATTTCACTTCTAGACATGTGAAATGCATGAACTAGTGCAAAAAAGTGTAACAAAATTGATTTGATTTTTTTTTAGTACTTTTCAGTTTTTCTTAGTTTCTCAACATAAGGTCGGGGTCAGGACAAAAGACAGATTTTTGACAAATTTCAAAATCTGTCAGATATTGTCCAAATCAAGTTTTTATTTCATTTCTAGACATGTGAAATGCATGAACTAGTGCAAAAAAGTCTAACAAAATTGATTTGATTTTTTTTAGTACTTTTCAGTTTTTCTTAGTTTTCACATAAGGTCCGGGGTCAGGACAAAAAGACAGATTTTTGACAAATTTCAAAATTATGTCAGATATTGTCCAAATTATTTTTTATTTCACGTCTAGACATGTGAAATGCATGAACTAGTGCAAAAAAGTGTAACACAATTGGTCTGATTTTTTTTAGTACTTTTCAGTTTTTCTAGTTTTCACATAAGGTCCGGGGTCAGGACAAAAGACAGATTTTTGACAAATTCAAAATATGCCAGATATTTCCAAATTATTTTTTATTTCACTTCTAGACATGTGAAATGCATGAACCAGTGAAAAAAGTGTAACAAATTGATTTGATTTTTTTTAGTACTTTTCAGTTTTTCTTAGTTTTCACATAAGGTCCGGGGTCAGGATAAAAGACAGATTTTTGACAAATTTCAAAATTCTCTGAGATATTGTCCAAATTATTTTTTATTTCACTTCTAGACATGTGAAATGCATGAACTAGTGCAAAAAGTGAAACAAAATTGATTTGATTTTTTTTTAGTACTTTTCAGTTTTTCTTAGTTTTCACATAAAGGTCCGGAGTCAGGACAAAAGACAGATTTTTGACAAATTTCAAAATCTGTCAGATATTGTCCAAATCATTTTTTATTTCACTTCTAGACATGTGAAATGCATGAACTAGGGCAAAAAAGTGTAACAAAATTGGTTTGATTTTTTTTAGTACCTTTCAGTTTTTCTTAGTTTTCACACAAGGTCCGGGGTCAGGACAAAAGACAGATTTTTGACAAATTTCTAAATATGTCAGATATTGTCCAAATTATTTTTTATTTCACGTCTAGACATGTGAAATGCATGAAATAGTGCAAAAAGTGTAACAAAATTGGTTTGATTTTTTTTTAGTACTTTTCAGTTTTTCTTAGTTTTCACATAAGGTCCGGGGTCAGGACAAAAGACAGATTTTTGACAAATTTCAAAATATATCAGATATTGTCCAAATCATTTTTTATTTCACTTATAGACATGTGAAATGTATGAACTAGGGCAAAAAAGTGTAAAAAAATTGGTTTGATTTTTTTTTAGTACCTTGCAGTTTTTCTTAGTTTCTCATAAGGTCTGGGGTCAAGACAAAGACAGATTTTTGACAAATTTCAAAATATGTCAGATATTGTCCAAATTATTTTTTATTTCACTTCTAGACATGTGAAATGCATGAAACTAGTGCAAAAAAAGTGTAACAAAATGATTTGATTTTTTTTAGTACTTTTCAGTTTTTCTTAGTTTTCACATAAGGTCCGGGGTCAGGACAAAAAGACAGATTTTGACAAATTTCAAATATGTCAGATATTGTCCAAATTATTTTTTATTTCACGTCTAGACATGTGAAATGCATGAACTAGTGCAAAAAAGTCTAACAAAATTGATTTGATTTTTTTTAGTACTTTTCAGTTTTTCTTAGTTTTCACATAAGGTCCGGGGTCAGGACAAAAGACAGATTTTGACAAATTTCAAAATATGTCAGATATTGTCCAAATTATTTTTTATTTCACGTCTAGACATGTGAAATGCATGAACTAGTGCAAAAAAGTGTAACACAATTGGTTTGATTTTTTTTTAGTACTTTTCAGTTTTTCTTAGTTTTCACATAAGGTCCGGGGTCAGGACAAAAGACAGATTTTTGACAAATTTCAAAATCTGTCAGATATTGTCCAAATCATTTTTTATTTCACTTCTAGACATGTGAAATGCATGAACTAGGGCAAAAAAGTGTGAAAAAATTGGTTTGATTTTTTTTAGTACCTTGCAGTTTTTCTTAGTTTTCACATAAGGTCCGGGGTCAGGACAAAAGACAGATTTTTGACAAATTTCAAAATATGTCAGATATTGTCCAAATCATTTTTTATTTCACTTATAGACATGTGAAATGTATGAACTAGGGCAAAAAAGTGTAAAAAAATTGGTTTGATTTTTTTTTAGTACCTTGCAGTTTTTCTTAGTTTTCACATAAGGTCCGGGGTCAGGACAAAAGACAGATTTTTGACAAATTTCAAAATATGCCAGATATTGTCCAAATTATTTTTTATTTCACTTCTAGACATGTGAAATGCATGAACTAGTGCAAAAAAGTGTAACAAAATTGATTTGATTTTTTTTAGTACTTTTCAGTTTTTCTTAGTTTTCACATAAGGTCCGGGGTCAGGATAAAAGACAGATTTTTGACAAATTTCAAAATTCTCTGAGATATTGTCCAAATTATTTTTTATTTCACTTCTAGACATGTGAAATGCATGAACTAGTGCAAAAAAGTGTAACAAAATTGATTTGATTTTTTTTTAGTACTTTTCAGTTTTTCTTAGTTTTCACATAAGGTCCGGGGTCAGGACAAAAGACAGATTTTTGACAAATTTCAAAATATGTCAGATATTGTCCAAATTATTTTTTATTTCACGTCTAGACATGTGAAATGCATGAACTAGTGCAAAAAATTGTAACAAAATTGGTTTGATTTTTTTTTAGTACTTTTCAGTTTTTCTTAGTTTTCACATAAGGTCCGGGGTCAGGACAAAAGACAGATTTTTGACAAATTTCAAAATCTGTCAGATATTGTCCAAATCATTTTTTATTTCACTTCTAGACATGTGAAATGCATGAACTAGGGCAAAAAAGTGTGAAAAAATTGGTTTGATTTTTTTTAGTACCTTGCAGTTTTTCTTAGTTTTCACATAAGGTCCGGGGTCAGGACAAAAGACAGATTTTTGACAAATTTCAAAATATATCAGATATTGTCCAAATCATTTTTTATTTCACTTATAGACATGTGAAATGTATGAACTAGGGCAAAAAAGTGTAAAAAAATTGGTTTGATTTTTTTTAGTACCTTGCAGTTTTTCTTAGTTTTCACATAAGGTCCGGGGTCAGGACAAAAGACAGATTTTTGACAAATTTCAAAATATGTCAGATATTGTCCAAATTATTTTTTATTTCACTTCTAGACATGTGAAATGCATGAACTAGGGCAAAAAAAGTGAAAAAAAATTGGTCTGATTTTTTTTAGTACTTTTCAGTTTTTCTTAGTTTTCACATAAGGTCCGGGGTCAGGACAAAAGACAGATTTTTGACAAATTTCAAAATATGTCAGATATTGTCCAAATCATTTTTTATTTCACTTATAGACATGTGAAATGCATGAACTAGTGCAAAAAAGTGTAACAAAATTGATTTGATTTTTTTTTAGTACTTTTCAGTTTTTCTTAGTTTTCACATAAGGTCCGGGGTCAGGACAAAAGACAGATTTTTGACAAATTTCAAAATCTGTCAGATATTGTCCAAATCATTTTTTATTTCACTTCTAGACATGTGAAATGCATGAACCAGTGCAAAAAAGTGTAACAAAATTGATTTGATTTTTTTTAGTACTTTTCAGTTTTTCTTAGTTTTCACATAAGGTCCGGGGTCAGGATAAAAGACAGATTTTTGACAAATTTCAAAATTCTCTGAGATATTGTCCAAATTATTTTTTATTTCACTTCTAGACATGTGAAATGCATGAACTAGTGCAAAAAAGTGTAACAAAATTGATTTGATTTTTTTTAGTACTTTTCAGTTTTTCTTAGTTTTCACATAAGGTCCGGAGTCAGGACAAAAGACAGATTTTTGACAAATTTCAAAATCTGTCAGATATTGTCCAAATCATTTTTTATTTCACTTCTAGACATGTGAAATGCATGAACTAGGGCAAAAAAGTGTAACAAAATTGGTTTGATTTTTTTTAGTACCTTTCAGTTTTTCTTAGTTTTCACACAAGGTCCGGGGTCAGGACAAAAGACAGATTTTTGACAAATTTCTAAATATGTCAGATATTGTCCAAATTATTTTTTATTTCACGTCTAGACATGTGAAATGCATGAAATAGTGCAAAAAAGTGTAACAAAATTGGTTTGATTTTTTTTTAGTACTTTTCAGTTTTTCTTAGTTTTCACATAAGGTCCGGGGTCAGGACAAAAGACAGAT
Source organism: Alosa pseudoharengus (assembly GCF_046254945.1). Taxonomy (NCBI): domain Eukaryota; kingdom Metazoa; phylum Chordata; class Actinopteri; order Clupeiformes; family Clupeidae; genus Alosa; species Alosa pseudoharengus. The sequence goes on from NW_027468856.1 coordinate 173,537, forward strand.
TTTTGACAAATTTCAAAATATATCAGATATTGTCCAAATCATTTTTTATTTCACTTATAGACATGTGAAATGTATGAACTAGGGCAAAAAAGTGTAAAAAAATTGGTTTGATTTTTTTTTAGTACCTTGCAGTTTTTCTTAGTTTTCACATAAGGTCTGGGGTCAGGACAAAAGACAGATTTTTGACAAATTTCAAAATATGTCAGATATTGTCCAAATTATTTTTTATTTCACTTCTAGACATGTGAAATGCATGAACTAGTGCAAAAAAGTGTAACAAAATTGATTTGATTTTTTTTTAGTACTTTTCAGTTTTTCTTAGTTTTCACATAAGGTCCGGGGTCAGGACAAAAGACAGATTTTTGACAAATTTCAAAATATGTCAGATATTGTCCAAATTATTTTTTATTTCACGTCTAGACATGTGAAATGCATGAACTAGTGCAAAAAAGTCTAACAAAATTGATTTGATTTTTTTTAGTACTTTTCAGTTTTTCTTAGTTTTCACATAAGGTCCGGGGTCAGGACAAAAGACAGATTTTTGACAAATTTCAAAATATGTCAGATATTGTCCAAATTATTTTTTATTTCACGTCTAGACATGTGAAATGCATGAACTAGTGCAAAAAAGTGTAACACAATTGGTTTGATTTTTTTTTAGTACTTTTCAGTTTTTCTTAGTTTTCACATAAGGTCCGGGGTCAGGACAAAAGACAGATTTTTGACAAATTTCAAAATCTGTCAGATATTGTCCAAATCATTTTTTATTTCACTTCTAGACATGTGAAATGCATGAACTAGGGCAAAAAAGTGTGAAAAAATTGGTTTGATTTTTTTTAGTACCTTGCAGTTTTTCTTAGTTTTCACATAAGGTCCGGGGTCAGGACAAAAGACAGATTTTTGACAAATTTCAAAATATGTCAGATATTGTCCAAATCATTTTTTATTTCACTTATAGACATGTGAAATGTATGAACTAGGGCAAAAAAGTGTAAAAAAATTGGTTTGATTTTTTTTTAGTACCTTGCAGTTTTTCTTAGTTTTCACATAAGGTCCGGGGTCAGGACAAAAGACAGATTTTTGACAAATTTCAAAATATGCCAGATATTGTCCAAATTATTTTTTATTTCACTTCTAGACATGTGAAATGCATGAACTAGTGCAAAAAAGTGTAACAAAATTGATTTGATTTTTTTTAGTACTTTTCAGTTTTTCTTAGTTTTCACATAAGGTCCGGGGTCAGGATAAAAGACAGATTTTTGACAAATTTCAAAATTCTCTGAGATATTGTCCAAATTATTTTTTATTTCACTTCTAGACATGTGAAATGCATGAACTAGTGCAAAAAAGTGTAACAAAATTGATTTGATTTTTTTTTAGTACTTTTCAGTTTTTCTTAGTTTTCACATAAGGTCCGGGGTCAGGACAAAAGACAGATTTTTGACAAATTTCAAAATATGTCAGATATTGTCCAAATTATTTTTTATTTCACGTCTAGACATGTGAAATGCATGAACTAGTGCAAAAAATTGTAACAAAATTGGTTTGATTTTTTTTTAGTACTTTTCAGTTTTTCTTAGTTTTCACATAAGGTCCGGGGTCAGGACAAAAGACAGATTTTTGACAAATTTCAAAATCTGTCAGATATTGTCCAAATCATTTTTTATTTCACTTCTAGACATGTGAAATGCATGAACTAGGGCAAAAAAGTGTGAAAAAATTGGTTTGATTTTTTTTAGTACCTTGCAGTTTTTCTTAGTTTTCACATAAGGTCCGGGGTCAGGACAAAAGACAGATTTTTGACAAATTTCAAAATATATCAGATATTGTCCAAATCATTTTTTATTTCACTTATAGACATGTGAAATGTATGAACTAGGGCAAAAAAGTGTAAAAAAATTGGTTTGATTTTTTTTTAGTACCTTGCAGTTTTTCTTAGTTTTCACATAAGGTCCGGGGTCAGGACAAAAGACAGATTTTTGACAAATTTCAAAATATGTCAGATATTGTCCAAATTATTTTTTATTTCACTTCTAGACATGTGAAATGCATGAACTAGGGCAAAAAAAGTGAAAAAAAATTGGTCTGATTTTTTTTAGTACTTTTCAGTTTTTCTTAGTTTTCACATAAGGTCCGGGGTCAGGACAAAAGACAGATTTTTGACAAATTTCAAAATATGTCAGATATTGTCCAAATCATTTTTTATTTCACTTATAGACATGTGAAATGCATGAACTAGTGCAAAAAAGTGTAACAAAATTGATTTGATTTTTTTTTAGTACTTTTCAGTTTTTCTTAGTTTTCACATAAGGTCCGGGGTCAGGACAAAAGACAGATTTTTGACAAATTTCAAAATCTGTCAGATATTGTCCAAATCATTTTTTATTTAATTTCTAGACATGTGAAATGCATGAACTAGGGCAAGAAAGTGAAAAAAAATTGGTCTGATTTTTTTAGTACTTTTCAGTTTTTCTTAGTTTTCACATAAGGTCCGGGGTCAGGACAAAAGACAGATTTTTGACAAATTTCAAAATATGTCAGATATTGTCCAAATCATTTTTTATTTCACTTATAGACATGTGAAATGCATGAACTAGTGCAAAAAAGTGTAACAAAATTGATTTGATTTTTTTTTAGTACTTTTCAGTTTTTCTTAGTTTTCACATAAGGTCCGGGGTCAGGACAAAAGACAGATTTTTGACAAATTTCAAAATCTGTCAGATATTGTCCAAATCATTTTTTATTTAATTTCTAGACATGTGAAATGCATGAACTAGGGCAAGAAAGTGAAAAAAAATTGGTCTGATTTTTTTTAGTACTTTTCAGTTTTTCTTAGTTTTCACATAAGGTCCGGGGTCAGGACAAAAGACAGATTTTTGACAAATTTCAAAATATGTCAGATATTGTCCAAATCATTTTTTATTTCACTTATAGACATGTGAAATGCATGAACTAGTGCAAAAAAGTGTAACAAAATTGGTTTGATTTTTTTTTAGTACTTTTCAGTTTTTCTTAGTTTTCACATAAGGTCCGGGGTCAGGACAAAAGACAGATTTTTGACAAATTTCAAAATCTGTCAGATATTGTCCAAATCATTTTTTATTTCACTTCTAGACATGTGAAATGCATGAACTAGGGCAAAAAAAGTGAAAAAAAATTGGTCTGATTTTTTTTAGTACTTTTCAGTTTTTCTTAGTTTTCACATAAGGTCCGGGGTCAGGACAAAAGACAGATTTTTGACAAATTTCAAAATCTGTCAGATATTGTCCAAATCATTTTTTATTTCACTTCTAGACATGTGAAATGCATGAACTAGGGCAAAAAAGTGTGAAAAAATTGGTTTGATTTTTTTTAGTACCTTGCAGTTTTTCTTAGTTTTCACATAAGGTCCGGGGTCAGGACAAAAGACAGATTTTTGACAAATTTCAAAATATATCAGATATTGTCCAAATCATTTTTTATTTCACTTATAGACATGTGAAATGTATGAACTAGGGCAAAAAAGTGTAAAAAAATTGGTTTGATTTTTTTTTAGTACCTTGCAGTTTTTCTTAGTTTTCACATAAGGTCCGGGGTCAGGACAAAAGACAGATTTTTGACAAATTTCAAAATATGTCAGATATTGTCCAAATTATTTTTTATTTCACTTCTAGACATGTGAAATGCATGAACTAGGGCAAAAAAAGTGAAAAAAAATTGGTCTGATTTTTTTAGTACTTTTCAGTTTTTCTTAGTTTTCACATAAGGTCCGGGGTCAGGACAAAAGACAGATTTTTGACAAATTTCAAAATATGTCAGATATTGTCCAAATCATTTTTTATTTCACTTATAGACATGTGAAATGCATGAACTAGTGCAAAAAAGTGTAACAAAATTGATTTGATTTTTTTTTAGTACTTTTCAGTTTTTCTTAGTTTTCACATAAGGTCCGGGGTCAGGACAAAAGACAGATTTTTGACAAATTTCAAAATCTGTCAGATATTGTCCAAATCATTTTTTATTTAATTTCTAGACATGTGAAATGCATGAACTAGGGCAAGAAAGTGAAAAAAAATTGGTCTGATTTTTTTTAGTACTTTTCAGTTTTTCTTAGTTTTCACATAAGGTCCGGGGTCAGGACAAAAGACAGATTTTTGACAAATTTCAAAATATGTCAGATATTGTCCAAATCATTTTTTATTTCACTTATAGACATGTGAAATGCATGAACTAGTGCAAAAAAGTGTAACAAAATTGATTTGATTTTTTTTTAGTACTTTTCAGTTTTTCTTAGTTTTCACATAAGGTCCGGGGTCAGGACAAAAGACAGATTTTTGACAAATTTCAAAATCTGTCAGATATTGTCCAAATCATTTTTTATTTAATTTCTAGACATGTGAAATGCATGAACTAGGGCAAGAAAGTGAAAAAAAATTGGTCTGATTTTTTTTAGTACTTTTCAGTTTTTCTTAGTTTTCACATAAGGTCCGGGGTCAGGACAAAAGACAGATTTTTGACAAATTTCAAAATATGTCAGATATTGTCCAAATCATTTTTTATTTCACTTATAGACATGTGAAATGCATGAACTAGTGCAAAAAAGTGTAACAAAATTGGTTTGATTTTTTTTTAGTACTTTTCAGTTTTTCTTAGTTTTCACATAAGGTCCGGGGTCAGGACAAAAGACAGATTTTTGACAAATTTCAAAATCTGTCAGATATTGTCCAAATCATTTTTTATTTCACTTCTAGACATGTGAAATGCATGAACTAGGGCAAAAAAAGTGAAAAAAAATTGGTCTGATTTTTTTTAGTACTTTTCAGTTTTTCTTAGTTTTCACATAAGGTCCGGGGTCAGGACAAAAGACAGATTTTTGACAAATTTCAAAATATGTCAGATATTGTCCAAATCATTTTTTATTTCACTTATAGACATGTGAAATGCATGAACTAGGGCAAGAAAGTGAAAAAAAATTGGTCTGATTTTTTTTAGTACTTTTCAGTTTTTCTTAGTTTTCACATAAGGTCCGGGGTCAGGACAAAAGACAGATTTTTGACAAATTTCAAAATATGTCAGATATTGTCCAAATCATTTTTTATTTCACTTATAGACATGTGAAATGCATGAACTAGTGCAAAAAAGTGTAACAAAATTGATTTGATTTTTTTTTAGTACTTTTCAGTTTTTCTTAGTTTTCACATAAGGTCCGGGGTCAGGACAAAAGACAGATTTTTGACAAATTTCAAAATCTGTCAGATATTGTCCAAATCATTTTTTATTTAATTTCTAGACATGTGAAATGCATGAACTAGGGCAAGAAAGTGAAAAAAAATTGGTCTGATTTTTTTTAGTACTTTTCAGTTTTTCTTAGTTTTCACATAAGGTCCGGGGTCAGGACAAAAGACAGATTTTTGACAAATTTCAAAATATGTCAGATATTGTCCAAATCATTTTTTATTTCACTTATAGACATGTGAAATGCATGAACTAGTGCAAAAAAGTGTAACAAAATTGGTTTGATTTTTTTTTAGTACTTTTCAGTTTTTCTTAGTTTTCACATAAGGTCCGGGGTCAGGACAAAAGACAGATTTTTGACAAATTTCAAAATCTGTCAGATATTGTCCAAATCATTTTTTATTTCACTTCTAGACATGTGAAATGCATGAACTAGGGCAAAAAAAGTGAAAAAAAATTGGTCTGATTTTTTTTAGTACTTTTCAGTTTTTCTTAGTTTTCACATAAGGTCCGGGGTCAGGACAAAAGACAGATTTTTGACAAATTTCAAAATATGTCAGATATTGTCCAAATCATTTTTTATTTCACTTATAGACATGTGAAATGCATGAACTAGTGCAAAAAAGTGTAACAAAATTGATTTGATTTTTTTTTTGTACTTTTCAGTTTTTCTTAGTTTTCACATAAGGTCCGGGGTCAGGACAAAAGACAGATTTTTGACAAATTTCAAAATCTGTCAGATATTGTCCAAATCATTTTTTATTTCACTTCAAGACATGTGAAATGCATGAACTAGGGCAAAAAAGTGTGAAAAAATTGGTTTGATTTTTTTTAGTACCTTGCAGTTTTTCTTAGTTTTCACATAAGGTCCGGGGTCAGGACAAAAGACAGATTTTTGACAAATTTCAAAATATGCCAGATATTGTCCAAATTATTTTTTATTTCACTTCTAGACATGTGAAATGCATGAACTAGTGCAAAAAAGTGTAACAAAATTGATTTGATTTTTTTTAGTACTTTTCAGTTTTTCTTAGTTTTCACATAAGGTCCGGGGTCAGGACAAAAGACAGATTTTTGACAAATTTCAAAATCTGTCAGATATTGTCCAAATCATTTTTTATTTCATTTCTAGACATGTGAAATGCATGAACTAGGGCAAGAAAGTGAAAAAAAATTGGTCTGATTTTTTTTAGTACTTTTCAGTTTTTCTTAGTTTTCACATAAGGTCCGGGGTCAGGACAAAAGACAGATTTTTGACAAATTTCAAAATCTGTCAGATATTGTCCAAATCATTTTTTATTTCACTTCTAGACATGTGAAATGCATGAACTAGGGCAAAAAAGTGTGAAAAAATTGGTTTGATTTTTTTTAGTACCTTGCAGTTTTTCTTAGTTTTCACATAAGGTCCGGGGTCAGGACAAAAGACAGATTTTTGACAAATTTCAAAATATATCAGATATTGTCCAAATCATTTTTTATTTCACTTATAGACATGTGAAATGTATGAACTAGGGCAAAAAAGTGTAAAAAAATTGGTTTGATTTTTTTTTAGTACCTTGCAGTTTTTCTTAGTTTTCACATAAGGTCCGGGGTCAGGACAAAAGACAGATTTTTGACAAATTTCAAAATATGTCAGATATTGTCCAAATCATTTTTTATTTCACTTATAGACATGTGAAATGCATGAACTAGTGCAAAAAAGTGTAACAAAATTGATTTGATTTTTTTTTAGTACTTTTCAGTTTTTCTTAGTTTTCACATAAGGTCCGGGGTCAGGACAAAAGACAGATTTTTGACAAATTTCAAAATCTGTCAGATATTGTCCAAATCATTTTTTATTTAATTTCTAGACATGTGAAATGCATGAACTAGGGCAAGAAAGTGAAAAAAAATTGGTCTGATTTTTTTTAGTACTTTTCAGTTTTTCTTAGTTTTCACATAAGGTCCGGGGTCAGGACAAAAGACAGATTTTTGACAAATTTCAAAATATATCAGATATTGTCCAAATCATTTTTTATTTCACTTATAGACATGTGAAATGTATGAACTAGGGCAAAAAAGTGTAAAAAAATTGGTTTGATTTTTTTTTAGTACCTTGCAGTTTTTCTTAGTTTTCACATAAGGTCCGGGGTCAGGACAAAAGACAGATTTTTGACAAATTTCAAAATATGTCAGATATTGTCCAAATCATTTTTTATTTCACTTATAGACATGTGAAATGCATGAACTAGTGCAAAAAAGTGTAACAAAATTGATTTGATTTTTTTTTAGTACTTTTCAGTTTTTCTTAGTTTTCACATAAGGTCCGGGGTCAGGACAAAAGACAGATTTTTGACAAATTTCAAAATCTGTCAGATATTGTCCAAATCATTTTTTATTTAATTTCTAGACATGTGAAATGCATGAACTAGGGCAAGAAAGTGAAAAAAAATTGGTCTGATTTTTTTTAGTACTTTTCAGTTTTTCTTAGTTTTCACATAAGGTCCGGGGTCAGGACAAAAGACAGATTTTTGACAAATTTCAAAATATGTCAGATATTGTCCAAATCATTTTTTATTTCACTTATAGACATGTGAAATGCATGAACTAGTGCAAAAAAGTGTAACAAAATTGGTTTGATTTTTTTTTAGTACTTTTCAGTTTTTCTTAGTTTTCACATAAGGTCCGGGGTCAGGACAAAAGACAGATTTTTGACAAATTTCAAAATCTGTCAGATATTGACCAAATCATTTTTTATTTCACTTCTAGACATGTGAAATGCATGAACTAGGGCAAAAAAAGTGAAAAAAAATTGGTCTGATTTTTTTTAGTACTTTTCAGTTTTTCTTAGTTTTCACATAAGGTCCGGGGTCAGGACAAAAGACAGATTTTTGACAAATTTCAAAATATGTCAGATATTGTCCAAATCATTTTTTATTTCACTTATAGACATGTGAAATGCATGAACTAGTGCAAAAAAGTGTAACAAAATTGATTTGATTTTTTTTTTGTACTTTTCAGTTTTTCTTAGTTTTCACATAAGGTCCGGGGTCAGGACAAAAGACAGATTTTTGACAAATTTCAAAATCTGTCAGATATTGTCCAAATCATTTTTTATTTCACTTCAAGACATGTGAAATGCATGAACTAGGGCAAAAAAGTGTGAAAAAATTGGTTTGATTTTTTTTAGTACCTTGCAGTTTTTCTTAGTTTTCACATAAGGTCCGGGGTCAGGACAAAAGACAGATTTTTGACAAATTTCAAAATCTGTCAGATATTGTCCAAATCATTTTTTATTTCATTTCTAGACATGTGAAATGCATGAACTAGGGCAAAAAAAGTGAAAAAAAATTGGACTGATTTTTTTTAGTACTTTTCAGTTTTTCTTAGTTTTCACATAAGGTCCGGGGTCAGGACAAATGACAGATTTTTGACAAATTTCAAAATATGTCAGATATTGTCCAAATCATTTTTTATTTCACTTATAGACATGTGAAATGCATGAACTAGTGCAAAAAAGTGTAACAAAATTGATTTGATTTTTTTTTAGTACTTTTCAGTTTTTCTTAGTTTTCACATAAGGTCCGGGGTCAGGACAAAAGACAGATTTTTGACAAATTTCAAAATCTGTCAGATATTGTCCAAATCATTTTTTATTTCATTTCTAGACATGTGAAATGCATGAACTAGTGCAAAAAAGTCTAACAAAATTGATTTGATTTTTTTTAGTACTTTTCAGTTTTTCTTAGTTTTCACATAAGGTCCGGGGTCAGGACAAAAGACAGATTTTTGACAAATTTCAAAATATGTCAGATATTGTCCAAATTATTTTTTATTTCACGTCTAGACATGTGAAATGCATGAACTAGTGCAAAAAAGTGTAACACAATTGGTCTGATTTTTTTTAGTACTTTTCAGTTTTTCTTAGTTTTCACATAAGGTCCGGGGTCAGGACAAAAGACAGATTTTTGACAAATTTCAAAATATGCCAGATATTGTCCAAATTATTTTTTATTTCACTTCTAGACATGTGAAATGCATGAACCAGTGCAAAAAAGTGTAACAAAATTGATTTGATTTTTTTTAGTACTTTTCAGTTTTTCTTAGTTTTCACATAAGGTCCGGGGTCAGGATAAAAGACAGATTTTTGACAAATTTCAAAATTCTCTGAGATATTGTCCAAATTATTTTTTATTTCACTTCTAGACATGTGAAATGCATGAACTAGTGCAAAAAAGTGTAACAAAATTGATTTGATTTTTTTTTAGTACTTTTCAGTTTTTCTTAGTTTTCACATAAGGTCCGGGGTCAGGACAAAAGACAGATTTTTGACAAATTTCAAAATCTGTCAGATATTGTCCAAATCATTTTTTATTTCATTTCTAGACATGTGAAATGCATGAACTAGGGCAAAAAAAGTGAAAAAAAAATTGGTCTGATTTTTTTTAGTACTTTTCAGTTTTTCTTAGTTTTCACATAAGGTCCGGAGTCAGGACAAAAGACAGATTTTTGACAAATTTCAAAATCTGTCAGATATTGTCCAAATCATTTTTTATTTCACTTCTAGACATGTGAAATGCATGAACTAGGGCAAAAAAGTGTAACAAAATTGGTTTGATTTTTTTTAGTACCTTTCAGTTTTTCTTAGTTTTCACACAAGGTCCGGGGTCAGGACAAAAGACAGATTTTTGACAAATTTCTAAATATGTCAGATATTGTCCAAATTATTTTTTATTTCACGTCTAGACATGTGAAATGCATGAAATAGTGCAAAAAAGTGTAACAAAATTGGTTTGATTTTTTTTTAGTACTTTTCAGTTTTTCTTAGTTTTCACATAAGGTCCGGGGTCAGGACAAAAGACAGATTTTTGACAAATTTCAAAATCTGTCAGATATTGTCCAAATCATTTTTTATTTCACTTCTAGACATGTGAAATGCATGAACTAGGGCAAAAAAGTGTGAAAAAATTGGTTTGATTTTTTTTAGTACCTTGCAGTTTTTCTTAGTTTTCACATAAGGTCCGGGGTCAGGACAAAAGACAGATTTTTGACAAATTTCAAAATATATCAGATATTGTCCAAATCATTTTTTATTTCACTTATAGACATGTGAAATGTATGAACTAGGGCAAAAAAGTGTAAAAAAATTGGTTTGATTTTTTTTTAGTACCTTGCAGTTTTTCTTAGTTTTCACATAAGGTCTGGGGTCAGGACAAAAGACAGATTTTTGACAAATTTCAAAATATGTCAGATATTGTCCAAATTATTTTTTATTTCACTTCTAGACATGTGAAATGCATGAACTAGTGCAAAAAAGTGTAACAAAATTGATTTGATTTTTTTTTAGTACTTTTCAGTTTTTCTTAGTTTTCACATAAGGTCCGGGGTCAGGACAAAAGACAGATTTTTGACAAATTTCAAAATATGTCAGATATTGTCCAAATTATTTTTTATTTCACGTCTAGACATGTGAAATGCATGAACTAGTGCAAAAAAGTCTAACAAAATTGATTTGATTTTTTTTAGTACTTTTCAGTTTTTCTTAGTTTTCACATAAGGTCCGGGGTCAGGACAAAAGACAGATTTTTGACAAATTTCAAAATATGTCAGATATTGTCCAAATTATTTTTTATTTCACGTCTAGACATGTGAAATGCATGAACTAGTGCAAAAAAGTGTAACACAATTGGTTTGATTTTTTTTTAGTACTTTTCAGTTTTTCTTAGTTTTCACATAAGGTCCGGGGTCAGGACAAAAGACAGATTTTTGACAAATTTCAAAATCTGTCAGATATTGTCCAAATCATTTTTTATTTCACTTCTAGACATGTGAAATGCATGAACTAGGGCAAAAAAGTGTGAAAAAATTGGTTTGATTTTTTTTAGTACCTTGCAGTTTTTCTTAGTTTTCACATAAGGTCCGGGGTCAGGACAAAAGACAGATTTTTGACAAATTTCAAAATATGTCAGATATTGTCCAAATCATTTTTTATTTCACTTATAGACATGTGAAATGTATGAACTAGGGCAAAAAAGTGTAAAAAAATTGGTTTGATTTTTTTTTTAGTACCTTGCAGTTTTTCTTAGTTTTCACATAAGGTCCGGGGTCAGGACAAAAGACAGATTTTTGACAAATTTCAAAATATGCCAGATATTGTCCAAATTATTTTTTATTTCACTTCTAGACATGTGAAATGCATGAACTAGTGCAAAAAAGTGTAACAAAATTGATTTGATTTTTTTTAGTACTTTTCAGTTTTTCTTAGTTTTCACATAAGGTCCGGGGTCAGGATAAAAGACAGATTTTTGACAAATTTCAAAATTCTCTGAGATATTGTCCAAATTATTTTTTATTTCACTTCTAGACATGTGAAATGCATGAACTAGTGCAAAAAAGTGTAACAAAATTGATTTGATTTTTTTTTAGTACTTTTCAGTTTTTCTTAGTTTTCACATAAGGTCCGGGGTCAGGACAAAAGACAGATTTTTGACAAATTTCAAAATATGTCAGATATTGTCCAAATTATTTTTTATTTCACGTCTAGACATGTGAAATGCATGAACTAGTGCAAAAAATTGTAACAAAATTGGTTTGATTTTTTTTTAGTACTTTTCAGTTTTTCTTAGTTTTCACATAAGGTCCGGGGTCAGGACAAAAGACAGATTTTTGACAAATTTCAAAATCTGTCAGATATTGTCCAAATCATTTTTTATTTCACTTCTAGACATGTGAAATGCATGAACTAGGGCAAAAAAGTGTGAAAAAATTGGTTTGATTTTTTTTAGTACCTTGCAGTTTTTCTTAGTTTTCACATAAGGTCCGGGGTCAGGACAAAAGACAGATTTTTGACAAATTTCAAAATATATCAGATATTGTCCAAATCATTTTTTATTTCACTTATAGACATGTGAAATGTATGAACTAGGGCAAAAAAGTGTAAAAAAATTGGTTTGATTTTTTTTTAGTACCTTGCAGTTTTTCTTAGTTTTCACATAAGGTCCGGGGTCAGGACAAAAGACAGATTTTTGACAAATTTCAAAATATGTCAGATATTGTCCAAATTATTTTTTATTTCACTTATAGACATGTGAAATGCATGAACTAGTGCAAAAAAGTGTAACAAAATTGATTTGATTTTTTTTTTGTACTTTTCAGTTTTTCTTAGTTTTCACATAAGGTCCGGGGTCAGGACAAAAGACAGATTTTTGACAAATTTCAAAATCTGTCAGATATTGTCCAAATCATTTTTTATTTCACTTCAAGACATGTGAAATGCATGAACTAGGGCAAAAAAGTGTGAAAAAATTGGTTTGATTTTTTTTAGTACCTTGCAGTTTTTCTTAGTTTTCACATAAGGTCCGGGGTCAGGACAAAAGACAGATTTTTGACAAATTTCAAAATATGCCAGATATTGTCCAAATTATTTTTTATTTCACTTCTAGACATGTGAAATGCATGAACTAGTGCAAAAAAGTGTAACAAAATTGATTTGATTTTTTTTAGTACTTTTCAGTTTTTCTTAGTTTTCACATAAGGTCCGGGGTCAGGACAAAAGACAGATTTTTGACAAATTTCAAAATCTGTCAGATATTGTCCAAATCATTTTTTATTTCATTTCTAGACATGTGAAATGCATGAACTAGGGCAAGAAAGTGAAAAAAAATTGGTCTGATTTTTTTTAGTACTTTTCAGTTTTTCTTAGTTTTCACATAAGGTCCGGGGTCAGGACAAAAGACAGATTTTTGACAAATTTCAAAATATGTCAGATATTGTCCAAATCATTTTTTATTTCACTTATAGACATGTGAAATGCATGAACTAGTGCAAAAAAGTGTAACAAAATTGATTTGATTTTTTTTTAGTACTTTTCAGTTTTTCTTAGTTTTCACATAAGGTCCGGGGTCAGGACAAAAGACAGATTTTTGACAAATTTCAAAATATGTCAGATATTGTCCAAATTATTTTTTATTTCACGTCTAGACATGTGAAATGCATGAACTAGTGCAAAAAAGTGTAACACAATTGGTTTGATTTTTTTTTAGTACTTTTCAGTTTTTCTTAGTTTTCACATAAGGTCCGGGGTCAGGACAAAAGACAGATTTTTGACAAATTTCAAAATCTGTCAGATATTGTCCAAATCATTTTTTATTTCACTTCTAGACATGTGAAATGCATGAACTAGGGCAAAAAAGTGTGAAAAAATTGGTTTGATTTTTTTTAGTACCTTGCAGTTTTTCTTAGTTTTCACATAAGGTCCGGGGTCAGGACAAAAGACAGATTTTTGACAAATTTCAAAATATGTCAGATATTGTCCAAATCATTTTTTATTTCACTTATAGACATGTGAAATGTATGAACTAGGGCAAAAAAGTGTAAAAAAATTGGTTTGATTTTTTTTTTAGTACCTTGCAGTTTTTCTTAGTTTTCACATAAGGTCCGGGGTCAGGACAAAAGACAGATTTTTGACAAATTTCAAAATATGCCAGATATTGTCCAAATTATTTTTTATTTCACTTCTAGACATGTGAAATGCATGAACTAGTGCAAAAAAGTGTAACAAAATTGATTTGATTTTTTTTAGTACTTTTCAGTTTTTCTTAGTTTTCACATAAGGTCCGGGGTCAGGATAAAAGACAGATTTTTGACAAATTTCAAAATTCTCTGAGATATTGTCCAAATTATTTTTTATTTCACTTCTAGACATGTGAAATGCATGAACTAGTGCAAAAAAGTGTAACAAAATTGATTTGATTTTTTTTTAGTACTTTTCAGTTTTTCTTAGTTTTCACATAAGGTCCGGGGTCAGGACAAAAGACAGATTTTTGACAAATTTCAAAATATGTCAGATATTGTCCAAATTATTTTTTATTTCACGTCTAGACATGTGAAATGCATGAACTAGTGCAAAAAATTGTAACAAAATTGGTTTGATTTTTTTTTAGTACTTTTCAGTTTTTCTTAGTTTTCACATAAGGTCCGGGGTCAGGACAAAAGACAGATTTTTGACAAATTTCAAAATCTGTCAGATATTGTCCAAATCATTTTTTATTTCACTTCTAGACATGTGAAATGCATGAACTAGGGCAAAAAAGTGTGAAAAAATTGGTTTGATTTTTTTTAGTACCTTGCAGTTTTTCTTAGTTTTCACATAAGGTCCGGGGTCAGGACAAAAGACAGATTTTTGACAAATTTCAAAATATATCAGATATTGTCCAAATCATTTTTTATTTCACTTATAGACATGTGAAATGTATGAACTAGGGCAAAAAAGTGTAAAAAAATTGGTTTGATTTTTTTTTAGTACCTTGCAGTTTTTCTTAGTTTTCACATAAGGTCCGGGGTCAGGACAAAAGACAGATTTTTGACAAATTTCAAAATATGTCAGATATTGTCCAAATTATTTTTTATTTCACTTATAGACATGTGAAATGCATGAACTAGTGCAAAAAAGTGTAACAAAATTGATTTGATTTTTTTTTTTGTACTTTTCAGTTTTTCTTAGTTTTCACATAAGGTCCGGGGTCAGGACAAAAGACAGATTTTTGACAAATTTCAAAATCTGTCAGATATTGTCCAAATCATTTTTTATTTCACTTCAAGACATGTGAAATGCATGAACTAGTGCAAAAAAGTGTGAAAAAATTGGTTTGATTTTTTTTAGTACCTTGCAGTTTTTCTTAGTTTTCACATAAGGTCCGGGGTCAGGACAAAAGACAGATTTTTGACAAATTTCAAAATATGTCAGATATTGTCCAAATTATTTTTTATTTCACGTCTAGACATGTGAAATGCATGAACTAGTGCAAAAAATTGTAACAAAATTGGTTTGATTTTTTTTTAGTACTTTTCAGTTTTTCTTAGTTTTCACATAAGGTCCGGGGTCAGGACAAAAGACAGATTTTTGACAAATTTCAAAATCTGTCAGATATTGTCCAAATCATTTTTTATTTCACTTCTAGACATGTGAAATGCATGAACTAGTGCAAAAAAGTGTAACAAAATTGATTTGATTTTTTTTAGTACTTTTCAGTTTTTCTTAGTTTTCACATAAGGTCCGGGGTCAGGACAAAAGACAGATTTTTGACAAATTTCAAAATCTGTCAGATATTGTCCAAATCATTTTTTATTTCATTTCTAGACATGTGAAATGCATGAACTAGTGCAAAAAAGTCTAACAAAATTGATTTGATTTTTTTTAGTACTTTTCAGTTTTTCTTAGTTTTCACATAAGGTCCGGGGTCAGGACAAAAGACAGATTTTTGACAAATTTCAAAATATGTCAGATATTGTCCAAATTATTTTTTATTTCACGTCTAGACATGTGAAATGCATGAACTAGTGCAAAAAAGTGTAACACAATTGGTCTGATTTTTTTTAGTACTTTTCAGTTTTTCTTAGTTTTCACATAAGGTCCGGGGTCAGGACAAAAGACAGATTTTTGACAAATTTCAAAATATGCCAGATATTGTCCAAATTATTTTTTATTTCACTTCTAGACATGTGAAATGCATGAACCAGTGCAAAAAAGTGTAACAAAATTGATTTGATTTTTTTTAGTACTTTTCAGTTTTTCTTAGTTTTCACATAAGGTCCGGGGTCAGGATAAAAGACAGATTTTTGACAAATTTCAAAATTCTCTGAGATATTGTCCAAATTATTTTTTATTTCACTTCTAGACATGTGAAATGCATGAACTAGTGCAAAAAAGTGTAACAAAATTGATTTGATTTTTTTTTAGTACTTTTCAGTTTTTCTTAGTTTTCACATAAGGTCCGGGGTCAGGACAAAAGACAGATTTTTGACAAATTTCAAAATCTGTCAGATATTGTCCAAATCATTTTTTATTTCATTTCTAGACATGTGAAATGCATGAACTAGGGCAAAAAAAGTGAAAAAAAAATTGGTCTGATTTTTTTTAGTACTTTTCAGTTTTTCTTAGTTTTCACATAAGGTCCGGAGTCAGGACAAAAGACAGATTTTTGACAAATTTCAAAATCTGTCAGATATTGTCCAAATCATTTTTTATTTCACTTCTAGACATGTGAAATGCATGAACTAGGGCAAAAAAGTGTAACAAAATTGGTTTGATTTTTTTTAGTACCTTTCAGTTTTTCTTAGTTTTCACACAAGGTCCGGGGTCAGGACAAAAGACAGATTTTTGACAAATTTCTAAATATGTCAGATATTGTCCAAATTATTTTTTATTTCACGTCTAGACATGTGAAATGCATGAAATAGTGCAAAAAAGTGTAACAAAATTGGTTTGATTTTTTTTTAGTACTTTTCAGTTTTTCTTAGTTTTCACATAAGGTCCGGGGTCAGGACAAAAGACAGATTTTTGACAAATTTCAAAATCTGTCAGATATTGTCCAAATCATTTTTTATTTCACTTCTAGACATGTGAAATGCATGAACTAGGGCAAAAAAGTGTGAAAAAATTGGTTTGATTTTTTTTAGTACCTTGCAGTTTTTCTTAGTTTTCACATAAGGTCCGGGGTCAGGACAAAAGACAGATTTTTGACAAATTTCAAAATATATCAGATATTGTCCAAATCATTTTTTATTTCACTTATAGACATGTGAAATGTATGAACTAGGGCAAAAAAGTGTAAAAAAATTGGTTTGATTTTTTTTTAGTACCTTGCAGTTTTTCTTAGTTTTCACATAAGGTCTGGGGTCAGGACAAAAGACAGATTTTTGACAAATTTCAAAATATGTCAGATATTGTCCAAATTATTTTTTATTTCACTTCTAGACATGTGAAATGCATGAACTAGTGCAAAAAAGTGTAACAAAATTGATTTGATTTTTTTTTAGTACTTTTCAGTTATTCTTAGTTTTCACATAAGGTCCGGGGTCAGGACAAAAGACAGATTTTTGACAAATTTCAAAATATGTCAGATATTGTCCAAATTATTTTTTATTTCACGTCTAGACATGTGAAATGCATGAACTAGTGCAAAAAAGTCTAACAAAATTGATTTGATTTTTTTTAGTACTTTTCAGTTTTTCTTAGTTTTCACATAAGGTCCGGGGTCAGGACAAAAGACAGATTTTTGACAAATTTCAAAATATGTCAGATATTGTCCAAATTATTTTTTATTTCACGTCTAGACATGTGAAATGCATGAACTAGTGCAAAAAAGTGTAACACAATTGGTTTGATTTTTTTTTAGTACTTTTCAGTTTTTCTTAGTTTTCACATAAGGTCCGGGGTCAGGACAAAAGACAGATTTTTGACAAATTTCAAAATCTGTCAGATATTGTCCAAATCATTTTTTATTTCACTTCTAGACATGTGAAATGCATGAACTAGGGCAAAAAAGTGTGAAAAAATTGGTTTGATTTTTTTTAGTACCTTGCAGTTTTTCTTAGTTTTCACATAAGGTCCGGGGTCAGGACAAAAGACAGATTTTTGACAAATTTCAAAATCTGTCAGATATTGTCCAAATCATTTTTTATTTCACTTATAGACATGTGAAATGTATGAACTAGGGCAAAAAAGTGTAAAAAAATTGGTTTGATTTTTTTTTTAGTACCTTGCAGTTTTTCTTAGTTTTCACATAAGGTCCGGGGTCAGGACAAAAGACAGATTTTTGACAAATTTCAAAATATGCCAGATATTGTCCAAATTATTTTTTATTTCACTTCTAGACATGTGAAATGCATGAACTAGTGCAAAAAAGTGTAACAAAATTGATTTGATTTTTTTTAGTACTTTTCAGTTTTTCTTAGTTTTCACATAAGGTCCGGGGTCAGGATAAAAGACAGATTTTTGACAAATTTCAAAATTCTCTGAGATATTGTCCAAATTATTTTTTATTTCACTTCTAGACATGTGAAATGCATGAACTAGTGCAAAAAAGTGTAACAAAATTGATTTGATTTTTTTTTAGTACTTTTCAGTTTTTCTTAGTTTTCACATAAGGTCCGGGGTCAGGACAAAAGACAGATTTTTGACAAATTTCAAAATATGTCAGATATTGTCCAAATTATTTTTTATTTCACGTCTAGACATGTGAAATGCATGAACTAGTGCAAAAAATTGTAACAAAATTGGTTTGATTTTTTTTTAGTACTTTTCAGTTTTTCTTAGTTTTCACATAAGGTCCGGGGTCAGGACAAAAGACAGATTTTTGACAAATTTCAAAATCTGTCAGATATTGTCCAAATCATTTTTTATTTCACTTCTAGACATGTGAAATGCATGAACTAGGGCAAAAAAGTGTGAAAAAATTGGTTTGATTTTTTTTAGTACCTTGCAGTTTTTCTTAGTTTTCACATAAGGTCCGGGGTCAGGACAAAAGACAGATTTTTGACAAATTTCAAAATATATCAGATATTGTCCAAATCATTTTTTATTTCACTTATAGACATGTGAAATGTATGAACTAGGGCAAAAAAGTGTAAAAAAATTGGTTTGATTTTTTTTTAGTACCTTGCAGTTTTTCTTAGTTTTCACATAAGGTCCGGGGTCAGGACAAAAGACAGATTTTTGACAAATTTCAAAATATGTCAGATATTGTCCAAATTATTTTTTATTTCACTTATAGACATGTGAAATGCATGAACTAGTGCAAAAAAGTGTAACAAAATTGATTTGATTTTTTTTTTGTACTTTTCAGTTTTTCTTAGTTTTCACATAAGGTCCGGGGTCAGGACAAAAGACAGATTTTTGACAAATTTCAAAATCTGTCAGATATTGTCCAAATCATTTTTTATTTCACTTCAAGACATGTGAAATGCATGAACTAGGGCAAAAAAGTGTGAAAAAATTGGTTTGATTTTTTTTAGTACCTTGCAGTTTTTCTTAGTTTTCACATAAGGTCCGGGGTCAGGACAAAAGACAGATTTTTGACAAATTTCAAAATATGCCAGATATTGTCCAAATTATTTTTTATTTCACTTCTAGACATGTGAAATGCATGAACTAGTGCAAAAAAGTGTAACAAAATTGATTTGATTTTTTTTAGTACTTTTCAGTTTTTCTTAGTTTTCACATAAGGTCCGGGGTCAGGACAAAAGACAGATTTTTGACAAATTTCAAAATCTGTCAGATATTGTCCAAATCATTTTTTATTTCATTTCTAGACATGTGAAATGCATGAACTAGGGCAAGAAAGTGAAAAAAAATTGGTCTGATTTTTTTTAGTACTTTTCAGTTTTTCTTAGTTTTCACATAAGGTCCGGGGTCAGGACAAAAGACAGATTTTTGACAAATTTCAAAATATGTCAGATATTGTCCAAATCATTTTTTATTTCACTTATAGACATGTGAAATGCATGAACTAGTGCAAAAAAGTGTAACAAAATTGATTTGATTTTTTTTTAGTACTTTTCAGTTTTTCTTAGTTTTCACATAAGGTCCGGGGTCAGGACAAAAGACAGATTTTTGACAAATTTCAAAATATGTCAGATATTGTCCAAATTATTTTTTATTTCACGTCTAGACATGTGAAATGCATGAACTAGTGCAAAAAAGTGTAACACAATTGGTTTGATTTTTTTTTAGTACTTTTCAGTTTTTCTTAGTTTTCACATAAGGTCCGGGGTCAGGACAAAAGACAGATTTTTGACAAATTTCAAAATCTGTCAGATATTGTCCAAATCATTTTTTATTTCACTTCTAGACATGTGAAATGCATGAACTAGGGCAAAAAAGTGTGAAAAAATTGGTTTGATTTTTTTTAGTACCTTGCAGTTTTTCTTAGTTTTCACATAAGGTCCGGGGTCAGGACAAAAGACAGATTTTTGACAAATTTCAAAATATGTCAGATATTGTCCAAATCATTTTTTATTTCACTTATAGACATGTGAAATGTATGAACTAGGGCAAAAAAGTGTAAAAAAATTGGTTTGATTTTTTTTTTAGTACCTTGCAGTTTTTCTTAGTTTTCACATAAGGTCCGGGGTCAGGACAAAAGACAGATTTTTGACAAATTTCAAAATATGCCAGATATTGTCCAAATTATTTTTTATTTCACTTCTAGACATGTGAAATGCATGAACTAGTGCAAAAAAGTGTAACAAAATTGATTTGATTTTTTTTAGTACTTTTCAGTTTTTCTTAGTTTTCACATAAGGTCCGGGGTCAGGATAAAAGACAGATTTTTGACAAATTTCAAAATTCTCTGAGATATTGTCCAAATTATTTTTTATTTCACTTCTAGACATGTGAAATGCATGAACTAGTGCAAAAAAGTGTAACAAAATTGATTTGATTTTTTTTTAGTACTTTTCAGTTTTTCTTAGTTTTCACATAAGGTCCGGGGTCAGGACAAAAGACAGATTTTTGACAAATTTCAAAATATGTCAGATATTGTCCAAATTATTTTTTATTTCACGTCTAGACATGTGAAATGCATGAACTAGTGCAAAAAATTGTAACAAAATTGGTTTGATTTTTTTTTAGTACTTTTCAGTTTTTCTTAGTTTTCACATAAGGTCCGGGGTCAGGACAAAAGACAGATTTTTGACAAATTTCAAAATCTGTCAGATATTGTCCAAATCATTTTTTATTTCACTTCTAGACATGTGAAATGCATGAACTAGGGCAAAAAAGTGTGAAAAAATTGGTTTGATTTTTTTTAGTACCTTGCAGTTTTTCTTAGTTTTCACATAAGGTCCGGGGTCAGGACAAAAGACAGATTTTTGACAAATTTCAAAATATATCAGATATTGTCCAAATCATTTTTTATTTCACTTATAGACATGTGAAATGTATGAACTAGGGCAAAAAAGTGTAAAAAAATTGGTTTGATTTTTTTTTAGTACCTTGCAGTTTTTCTTAGTTTTCACATAAGGTCCGGGGTCAGGACAAAAGACAGATTTTTGACAAATTTCAAAATATGTCAGATATTGTCCAAATTATTTTTTATTTCACTTATAGACATGTGAAATGCATGAACTAGTGCAAAAAAGTGTAACAAAATTGATTTGATTTTTTTTTTGTACTTTTCAGTTTTTCTTAGTTTTCACATAAGGTCCGGGGTCAGGACAAAAGACAGATTTTTGACAAATTTCAAAATCTGTCAGATATTGTCCAAATCATTTTTTATTTCACTTCAAGACATGTGAAATGCATGAACTAGTGCAAAAAAGTGTGAAAAAATTGGTTTGATTTTTTTTAGTACCTTGCAGTTTTTCTTAGTTTTCACATAAGGTCCGGGGTCAGGACAAAAGACAGATTTTTGACAAATTTCAAAATATGTCAGATATTGTCCAAATTATTTTTTATTTCACGTCTAGACATGTGAAATGCATGAACTAGTGCAAAAAATTGTAACAAAATTGGTTTGATTTTTTTTTAGTACTTTTCAGTTTTTCTTAGTTTTCACATAAGGTCCGGGGTCAGGACAAAAGACAGATTTTTGACAAATTTCAAAATCTGTCAGATATTGTCCAAATCATTTTTTATTTCACTTCTAGACATGTGAAATGCATGAACTAGGGCAAAAAAGTGTGAAAAAATTGGTTTGATTTTTTTTAGTACCTTGCAGTTTTTCTTAGTTTTCACATAAGGTCCGGGGTCAGGACAAAAGACAGATTTTTGACAAATTTCAAAATATATCAGATATTGTCCAAATCATTTTTTATTTCACTTATAGACATGTGAAATGTATGAACTAGGGCAAAAAAGTGTAAAAAAATTGGTTTGATTTTTTTTTAGTACCTTGCAGTTTTTCTTAGTTTTCACATAAGGTCCGGGGTCAGGACAAAAGACAGATTTTTGACAAATTTCAAAATATGTCAGATATTGTCCAAATTATTTTTTATTTCACTTCTAGACATGTGAAATGCATGAACTAGGGCAAAAAAAGTGAAAAAAAATTGGTCTGATTTTTTTTAGTACTTTTCAGTTTTTCTTAGTTTTCACATAAGGTCCGGGGTCAGGACAAAAGACAGATTTTTGACAAATTTCAAAATATGTCAGATATTGTCCAAATCATTTTTTATTTCACTTATAGACATGTGAAATGCATGAACTAGTGCAAAAAAGTGTAACAAAATTGATTTGATTTTTTTTTAGTACTTTTCAGTTTTTCTTAGTTTTCACATAAGGTCCGGGGTCAGGACAAAAGACAGATTTTTGACAAATTTCAAAATCTGTCAGATATTGTCCAAATCATTTTTTATTTAATTTCTAGACATGTGAAATGCATGAACTAGGGCAAGAAAGTGAAAAAAAATTGGTCTGATTTTTTTTAGTACTTTTCAGTTTTTCTTAGTTTTCACATAAGGTCCGGGGTCAGGACAAAAGACAGATTTTTGACAAATTTCAAAATATGTCAGATATTGTCCAAATCATTTTTTATTTCACTTATAGACATGTGAAATGCATGAACTAGTGCAAAAAGTGTAACAAAATTGATTTGATTTTTTTTTAGTACTTTTCAGTTTTTCTTAGTTTTCACATAAGGTCCGGGGTCAGGACAAAAGACAGATTTTTGACAAATTTCAAAATCTGTCAGATATTGTCCAAATCATTTTTTATTTAATTTCTAGACATGTGAAATGCATGAACTAGGGCAAGAAAGTGAAAAAAAATTGGTCTGATTTTTTTTAGTACTTTTCAGTTTTTCTTAGTTTTCACATAAGGTCCGGGGTCAGGACAAAAGACAGATTTTTGACAAATTTCAAAATATGTCAGATATTGTCCAAATCATTTTTTATTTCACTTATAGACATGTGAAATGCATGAACTAGTGCAAAAAAGTGTAACAAAATTGATTTGATTTTTTTTTGTACTTTTCAGTTTTTCTTAGTTTTCACATAAGGTCCGGGGTCAGGACAAAAGACAGATTTTTGACAAATTTCAAAATCTGTCAGATATTGTCCAAATCATTTTTTATTTCACTTCAAGACATGTGAAATGCATGAACTAGGGCAAAAAAGTGTGAAAAAATTGGTTTGATTTTTTTTAGTACCTTGCAGTTTTTCTTAGTTTTCACATAAGGTCCGGGGTCAGGACAAAAGACAGATTTTTGACAAATTTCAAAATATGCCAGATATTGTCCAAATTATTTTTTATTTCACTTCTAGACATGTGAAATGCATGAACTAGTGCAAAAAAGTGTAACAAAATTGATTTGATTTTTTTTAGTACTTTTCAGTTTTTCTTAGTTTTCACATAAGGTCCGGGGTCAGGACAAAAGACAGATTTTTGACAAATTTCAAAATCTGTCAGATATTGTCCAAATCATTTTTTATTTCATTTCTAGACATGTGAAATGCATGAACTAGGGCAAGAAAGTGAAAAAAAATTGGTCTGATTTTTTTTAGTACTTTTCAGTTTTTCTTAGTTTTCACATAAGGTCCGGGGTCAGGACAAAAGACAGATTTTTGACAAATTTCAAAATCTGTCAGATATTGTCCAAATCATTTTTTATTTCACTTCTAGACATGTGAAATGCATGAACTAGGGCAAAAAAGTGTGAAAAAATTGGTTTGATTTTTTTTAGTACCTTGCAGTTTTTCTTAGTTTTCACATAAGGTCCGGGGTCAGGACAAAAGACAGATTTTTGACAAATTTCAAAATATATCAGATATTGTCCAAATCATTTTTTATTTCACTTATAGACATGTGAAATGTATGAACTAGGGCAAAAAAGTGTAAAAAAATTGGTTTGATTTTTTTTTAGTACCTTGCAGTTTTTCTTAGTTTTCACATAAGGTCCGGGGTCAGGACAAAAGACAGATTTTTGACAAATTTCAAAATATGTCAGATATTGTCCAAATCATTTTTTATTTCACTTATAGACATGTGAAATGCATGAACTAGTGCAAAAAAGTGTAACAAAATTGATTTGATTTTTTTTTAGTACTTTTCAGTTTTTCTTAGTTTTCACATAAGGTCCGGGGTCAGGACAAAAGACAGATTTTTGACAAATTTCAAAATCTGTCAGATATTGTCCAAATCATTTTTTATTTAATTTCTAGACATGTGAAATGCATGAACTAGGGCAAGAAAGTGAAAAAAAATTGGTCTGATTTTTTTTAGTACTTTTCAGTTTTTCTTAGTTTTCACATAAGGTCCGGGGTCAGGACAAAAGACAGATTTTTGACAAATTTCAAAATATGTCAGATATTGTCCAAATCATTTTTTATTTCACTTATAGACATGTGAAATGCATGAACTAGTGCAAAAAAGTGTAACAAAATTGGTTTGATTTTTTTTTAGTACTTTTCAGTTTTTCTTAGTTTTCACATAAGGTCCGGGGTCAGGACAAAAGACAGATTTTTGACAAATTTCAAAATCTGTCAGATATTGACCAAATCATTTTTTATTTCACTTCTAGACATGTGAAATGCATGAACTAGGGCAAAAAAAGTGAAAAAAAATTGGTCTGATTTTTTTTAGTACTTTTCAGTTTTTCTTAGTTTTCACATAAGGTCCGGGGTCAGGACAAAAGACAGATTTTTGACAAATTTCAAAATATGTCAGATATTGTCCAAATCATTTTTTATTTCACTTATAGACATGTGAAATGCATGAACTAGTGCAAAAAAGTGTAACAAAATTGATTTGATTTTTTTTTTGTACTTTTCAGTTTTTCTTAGTTTTCACATAAGGTCCGGGGTCAGGACAAAAGACAGATTTTTGACAAATTTCAAAATCTGTCAGATATTGTCCAAATCATTTTTTATTTCACTTCAAGACATGTGAAATGCATGAACTAGGGCAAAAAAGTGTGAAAAAATTGGTTTGATTTTTTTTAGTACCTTGCAGTTTTTCTTAGTTTTCACATAAGGTCCGGGGTCAGGACAAAAGACAGATTTTTGACAAATTTCAAAATCTGTCAGATATTGTCCAAATCATTTTTTATTTCATTTCTAGACATGTGAAATGCATGAACTAGGGCAAAAAAAGTGAAAAAAAATTGGACTGATTTTTTTTAGTACTTTTCAGTTTTTCTTAGTTTTCACATAAGGTCCGGGGTCAGGACAAAAGACAGATTTTTGACAAATTTCAAAATATGTCAGATATTGTCCAAATCATTTTTTATTTCACTTATAGACATGTGAAATGCATGAACTAGTGCAAAAAAGTGTAACAAAATTGATTTGATTTTTTTTTAGTACTTTTCAGTTTTTCTTAGTTTTCACATAAGGTCCGGGGTCAGGACAAAAGACAGATTTTTGACAAATTTCAAAATCTGTCAGATATTGTCCAAATCATTTTTTATTTCATTTCTAGACATGTGAAATACATGAACTAGGGCAAAAAAAGTGAAAAAAAATTGGTCTGATTTTTTTTAGTACTTTTCAGTTTTTCTTAGTTTTCACATAAGGTCCGGGGTCAGGACAAAAGACAGATTTTTGACAAATTTCAAAATATGTCAGATATTGTCCAAATTATTTTTTATTTCACGTCTAGACATGTGAAATGCATGAACTAGTGCAAAAAAGTGTAACAAAATTGGTTTGATTTTTTTTTAGTACTTTTCAGTTTTTCTTAGTTTTCACATAAGGTCCGGGGTCAGGACAAAAGACAGATTTTTGACAAATTTCAAAATATGTCAGATATTGTCCAAATTATTTTTTATTTCACGTCTAGACATGTGAAATGCATGAACTAGTGCAAAAAAGTGTAACAAAATTGGTTTGATTTTTTTTTAGTACTTTTCAGTTTTTCTTAGTTTTCACATAAGGTCCGGGGTCAGGACAAAAGACAGATTTTTGACAAATTTCAAAATCTGTCAGATATTGTCCAAATCATTTTTTATTTCACTTCTAGACATGTGAAATGCATGAACTAGGGCAAAAAAAGTGAAAAAAAATTGGACTGATTTTTTTTAGTACTTTTCAGTTTTTCTTAGTTTTCACATAAGGTCCGGGGTCAGGACAAAAGACAGATTTTTGACAAATTTCAAAATATGTCAGATATTGTCCAAATTATTTTTTATTTCACTTCTAGACATGTGAAATGCATGAACTAGTGCAAAAAAGTGTAACAAAATTGATTTGATTTTTTTTTAGTACTTTTCAGTTTTTCTTAGTTTTCACATAAGGTCTGGGGTCAGGATAAAAGACAGATTTTTGACAAATTTCAAAATCTCTCAGATATTGTCCAAATTATTTTTTATTTCACTTCTAGACATGTGAAATGCATGAACTACGGCAAAAAAAGTGAAAAAAAAATTGGTCTGATTTTTTTTAGTACTTTTCAGTTTTTCTTAGTTTTCACATAAGGTCCGGGGTCAGGACAAAAGACAGATTTTTGACAAATTTCAAAATATGTCAGATATTGTCCAAATCATTTTTTATTTCACTTATAGACATGTGAAATGCATGAACTAGTGCAAAAAAGTGTAACAAAATTGATTTGATTTTTTTTTAGTACTTTTCAGTTTTTCTTAGTTTTCACATAAGGTCCGGGGTCAGGACAAAAGACAGATTTTTGACAAATTTCAAAATATGTCAGATATTGTCCAAATTATTTTTTATTTCACGTCTAGACATGTGAAATGCATGAACTAGTGCAAAAAATTGTAACAAAATTGGTTTGATTTTTTTTTAGTACTTTTCAGTTTTTCTTAGTTTTCACATAAGGTCCGGGGTCAGGACAAAAGACAGATTTTTGACAAATTTCAAAATCTGTCAGATATTGTCCAAATCATTTTTTATTTCACTTCTAGACATGTGAAATGCATGAACTAGGGCAAAAAAAGTGAAAAAAAATTGGTCTGATTTTTTTTAGTACTTTTCAGTTTTTCTTAGTTTTCACATAAGGTCCGGGGTCAGGACAAAAGACAGATTTTTGACAAATTTCAAAATATGTCAGATATTGTCCAAATCATTTTTTATTTCACTTATAGACATGTGAAATGCATGAACTAGTGCAAAAAAGTGTAACAAAATTGATTTGATTTTTTTTTAGTACTTTTCAGTTTTTCTTAGTTTTCACATAAGGTCCGGGGTCAGGACAAAAGACAGATTTTTGACAAATTTCAAAATCTGTCAGATATTGTCCAAATCATTTTTTATTTAATTTCTAGACATGTGAAATGCATGAACTAGGGCAAGAAAGTGAAAAAAAATTGGTCTGATTTTTTTTAGTACTTTTCAGTTTTTCTTAGTTTTCACATAAGGTCCGGGGTCAGGACAAAAGACAGATTTTTGACAAATTTCAAAATATGTCAGATATTGTCCAAATCATTTTTTATTTCACTTATAGACATGTGAAATGCATGAACTAGTGCAAAAAGTGTAACAAAATTGATTTGATTTTTTTTTAGTACTTTTCAGTTTTTCTTAGTTTTCACATAAGGTCCGGGGTCAGGACAAAAGACAGATTTTTGACAAATTTCAAAATCTGTCAGATATTGTCCAAATCATTTTTTATTTAATTTCTAGACATGTGAAATGCATGAACTAGGGCAAGAAAGTGAAAAAAAATTGGTCTGATTTTTTTTAGTACTTTTCAGTTTTTCTTAGTTTTCACATAAGGTCCGGGGTCAGGACAAAAGACAGATTTTTGACAAATTTCAAAATATGTCAGATATTGTCCAAATCATTTTTTATTTCACTTATAGACATGTGAAATGCATGAACTAGTGCAAAAAAGTGTAACAAAATTGGTTTGATTTTTTTTTAGTACTTTTCAGTTTTTCTTAGTTTTCACATAAGGTCCGGGGTCAGGACAAAAGACAGATTTTTGACAAATTTCAAAATCTGTCAGATATTGTCCAAATCATTTTTTATTTCACTTCTAGACATGTGAAATGCATGAACTAGGGCAAAAAAAGTGAAAAAAAATTGGTCTGATTTTTTTTAGTACTTTTCAGTTTTTCTTAGTTTTCACATAAGGTCCGGGGTCAGGACAAAAGACAGATTTTTGACAAATTTCAAAATATGTCAGATATTGTCCAAATCATTTTTTATTTCACTT
The DNA here is from genome assembly GCF_046254945.1 of Alosa pseudoharengus. Taxonomy (NCBI): domain Eukaryota; kingdom Metazoa; phylum Chordata; class Actinopteri; order Clupeiformes; family Clupeidae; genus Alosa; species Alosa pseudoharengus. The sequence continues at coordinate 201,621 of NW_027468856.1, forward strand.
ATAGACATGTGAAATGCATGAACTAGTGCAAAAAAGTGTAACAAAATTGATTTGATTTTTTTTTTGTACTTTTCAGTTTTTCTTAGTTTTCACATAAGGTCCGGGGTCAGGACAAAAGACAGATTTTTGACAAATTTCAAAATCTGTCAGATATTGTCCAAATCATTTTTTATTTCACTTCAAGACATGTGAAATGCATGAACTAGGGCAAAAAAGTGTGAAAAAATTGGTTTGATTTTTTTTAGTACCTTGCAGTTTTTCTTAGTTTTCACATAAGGTCCGGGGTCAGGACAAAAGACAGATTTTTGACAAATTTCAAAATATGCCAGATATTGTCCAAATTATTTTTTATTTCACTTCTAGACATGTGAAATGCATGAACTAGTGCAAAAAAGTGTAACAAAATTGATTTGATTTTTTTTAGTACTTTTCAGTTTTTCTTAGTTTTCACATAAGGTCCGGGGTCAGGACAAAAGACAGATTTTTGACAAATTTCAAAATCTGTCAGATATTGTCCAAATCATTTTTTATTTCATTTCTAGACATGTGAAATGCATGAACTAGGGCAAGAAAGTGAAAAAAAATTGGTCTGATTTTTTTTAGTACTTTTCAGTTTTTCTTAGTTTTCACATAAGGTCCGGGGTCAGGACAAAAGACAGATTTTTGACAAATTTCAAAATCTGTCAGATATTGTCCAAATCATTTTTTATTTCACTTCTAGACATGTGAAATGCATGAACTAGGGCAAAAAAGTGTGAAAAAATTGGTTTGATTTTTTTTAGTACCTTGCAGTTTTTCTTAGTTTTCACATAAGGTCCGGGGTCAGGACAAAAGACAGATTTTTGACAAATTTCAAAATATATCAGATATTGTCCAAATCATTTTTTATTTCACTTATAGACATGTGAAATGTATGAACTAGGGCAAAAAAGTGTAAAAAAATTGGTTTGATTTTTTTTTAGTACCTTGCAGTTTTTCTTAGTTTTCACATAAGGTCCGGGGTCAGGACAAAAGACAGATTTTTGACAAATTTCAAAATATGTCAGATATTGTCCAAATCATTTTTTATTTCACTTATAGACATGTGAAATGCATGAACTAGTGCAAAAAAGTGTAACAAAATTGATTTGATTTTTTTTTAGTACTTTTCAGTTTTTCTTAGTTTTCACATAAGGTCCGGGGTCAGGACAAAAGACAGATTTTTGACAAATTTCAAAATCTGTCAGATATTGTCCAAATCATTTTTTATTTAATTTCTAGACATGTGAAATGCATGAACTAGGGCAAGAAAGTGAAAAAAAATTGGTCTGATTTTTTTTAGTACTTTTCAGTTTTTCTTAGTTTTCACATAAGGTCCGGGGTCAGGACAAAAGACAGATTTTTGACAAATTTCAAAATATGTCAGATATTGTCCAAATCATTTTTTATTTCACTTATAGACATGTGAAATGCATGAACTAGTGCAAAAAAGTGTAACAAAATTGGTTTGATTTTTTTTTAGTACTTTTCAGTTTTTCTTAGTTTTCACATAAGGTCCGGGGTCAGGACAAAAGACAGATTTTTGACAAATTTCAAAATCTGTCAGATATTGACCAAATCATTTTTTATTTCACTTCTAGACATGTGAAATGCATGAACTAGGGCAAAAAAAGTGAAAAAAAATTGGTCTGATTTTTTTTAGTACTTTTCAGTTTTTCTTAGTTTTCACATAAGGTCCGGGGTCAGGACAAAAGACAGATTTTTGACAAATTTCAAAATATGTCAGATATTGTCCAAATCATTTTTTATTTCACTTATAGACATGTGAAATGCATGAACTAGTGCAAAAAAGTGTAACAAAATTGATTTGATTTTTTTTTTGTACTTTTCAGTTTTTCTTAGTTTTCACATAAGGTCCGGGGTCAGGACAAAAGACAGATTTTTGACATATTTCAAAATCTGTCAGATATTGTCCAAATCATTTTTTATTTCACTTCAAGACATGTGAAATGCATGAACTAGGGCAAAAAAGTGTGAAAAAATTGGTTTGATTTTTTTTAGTACCTTGCAGTTTTTCTTAGTTTTCACATAAGGTCCGGGGTCAGGACAAAAGACAGATTTTTGACAAATTTCAAAATCTGTCAGATATTGTCCAAATCATTTTTTATTTCATTTCTAGACATGTGAAATGCATGAACTAGGGCAAAAAAAGTGAAAAAAAATTGGACTGATTTTTTTTAGTACTTTTCAGTTTTTCTTAGTTTTCACATAAGGTCCGGGGTCAGGACAAAAGACAGATTTTTGACAAATTTCAAAATATGTCAGATATTGTCCAAATCATTTTTTATTTCACTTATAGACATGTGAAATGCATGAACTAGTGCAAAAAAGTGTAACAAAATTGATTTGATTTTTTTTTAGTACTTTTCAGTTTTTCTTAGTTTTCACATAAGGTCCGGGGTCAGGACAAAAGACAGATTTTTGACAAATTTCAAAATCTGTCAGATATTGTCCAAATCATTTTTTATTTCATTTCTAGACATGTGAAATACATGAACTAGGGCAAAAAAAGTGAAAAAAAATTGGTCTGATTTTTTTTAGTACTTTTCAGTTTTTCTTAGTTTTCACATAAGGTCCGGGGTCAGGACAAAAGACAGATTTTTGACAAATTTCAAAATATGTCAGATATTGTCCAAATTATTTTTTATTTCACGTCTAGACATGTGAAATGCATGAACTAGTGCAAAAAAGTGTAACAAAATTGGTTTGATTTTTTTTTAGTACTTTTCAGTTTTTCTTAGTTTTCACATAAGGTCCGGGGTCAGGACAAAAGACAGATTTTTGACAAATTTCAAAATATGTCAGATATTGTCCAAATTATTTTTTATTTCACGTCTAGACATGTGAAATGCATGAACTAGTGCAAAAAAGTGTAACAAAATTGGTTTGATTTTTTTTTAGTACTTTTCAGTTTTTCTTAGTTTTCACATAAGGTCCGGGGTCAGGACAAAAGACAGATTTTTGACAAATTTCAAAATCTGTCAGATATTGTCCAAATCATTTTTTATTTCACTTCTAGACATGTGAAATGCATGAACTAGGGCAAAAAAAGTGAAAAAAAATTGGACTGATTTTTTTTAGTACTTTTCAGTTTTTCTTAGTTTTCACATAAGGTCCGGGGTCAGGACAAAAGACAGATTTTTGACAAATTTCAAAATATGTCAGATATTGTCCAAATTATTTTTTATTTCACTTCTAGACATGTGAAATGCATGAACTAGTGCAAAAAAGTGTAACAAAATTGATTTGATTTTTTTTTAGTACTTTTCAGTTTTTCTTAGTTTTCACATAAGGTCCGGGGTCAGGACAAAAGACAGATTTTTGACAAATTTCAAAATATGTCAGATATTGTCCAAATCATTTTTTATTTCACTTATAGACATGTGAAATGCATGAACTAGTGCAAAAAAGTGTAACAAAATTGATTTGATTTTTTTTTAGTACTTTTCAGTTTTTCTTAGTTTTCACATAAGGTCCGGGGTCAGGACAAAAGACAGATTTTTGACAAATTTCAAAATATGTCAGATATTGTCCAAATTATTTTTTATTTCACGTCTAGACATGTGAAATGCATGAACTAGTGCAAAAAATTGTAACAAAATTGGTTTGATTTTTTTTTAGTACTTTTCAGTTTTTCTTAGTTTTCACATAAGGTCCGGGGTCAGGACAAAAGACAGATTTTTGACAAATTTCAAAATCTGTCAGATATTGTCCAAATCATTTTTTATTTCACTTCTAGACATGTGAAATGCATGAACTAGGGCAAAAAAAGTGAAAAAAAATTGGTCTGATTTTTTTTAGTACTTTTCAGTTTTTCTTAGTTTTCACATAAGGTCCGGGGTCAGGACAAAAGACAGATTTTTGACAAATTTCAAAATATGTCAGATATTGTCCAAATCATTTTTTATTTCACTTATAGACATGTGAAATGCATGAACTAGTGCAAAAAAGTGTAACAAAATTGATTTGATTTTTTTTTTGTACTTTTCAGTTTTTCTTAGTTTTCACATAAGGTCCGGGGTCAGGACAAAAGACAGATTTTTGACAAATTTCAAAATCTGTCAGATATTGTCCAAATCATTTTTTATTTCACTTCAAGACATGTGAAATGCATGAACTAGGGCAAAAAAGTGTGAAAAAATTGGTTTGATTTTTTTTAGTACCTTGCAGTTTTTCTTAGTTTTCACATAAGGTCCGGGGTCAGGACAAAAGACAGATTTTTGACAAATTTCAAAATATGCCAGATATTGTCCAAATTATTTTTTATTTCACTTCTAGACATGTGAAATGCATGAACTAGTGCAAAAAAGTGTAACAAAATTGATTTGATTTTTTTTAGTACTTTTCAGTTTTTCTTAGTTTTCACATAAGGTCCGGGGTCAGGACAAAAGACAGATTTTTGACAAATTTCAAAATCTGTCAGATATTGTCCAAATCATTTTTTATTTCATTTCTAGACATGTGAAATGCATGAACTAGGGCAAGAAAGTGAAAAAAAATTGGTCTGATTTTTTTTAGTACTTTTCAGTTTTTCTTAGTTTTCACATAAGGTCCGGGGTCAGGACAAAAGACAGATTTTTGACAAATTTCAAAATCTGTCAGATATTGTCCAAATCATTTTTTATTTCACTTCAAGACATGTGAAATGCATGAACTAGGGCAAAAAAGTGTGAAAAAATTGGTTTGATTTTTTTTAGTACCTTGCAGTTTTTCTTAGTTTTCACATAAGGTCCGGGGTCAGGACAAAAGACAGATTTTTGACAAATTTCAAAATCTGTCAGATATTGTCCAAATCATTTTTTATTTCATTTCTAGACATGTGAAATGCATGAACTAGGGCAAAAAAAGTGAAAAAAAATTGGACTGATTTTTTTTAGTACTTTTCAGTTTTTCTTAGTTTTCACATAAGGTCCGGGGTCAGGACAAAAGACAGATTTTTGACAAATTTCAAAATATGTCAGATATTGTCCAAATCATTTTTTATTTCACTTATAGACATGTGAAATGCATGAACTAGTGCAAAAAAGTGTAACAAAATTGATTTGATTTTTTTTTAGTACTTTTCAGTTTTTCTTAGTTTTCACATAAGGTCCGGGGTCAGGACAAAAGACAGATTTTTGACAAATTTCAAAATCTGTCAGATATTGTCCAAATCATTTTTTATTTCATTTCTAGACATGTGAAATACATGAACTAGGGCAAAAAAAGTGAAAAAAAATTGGTCTGATTTTTTTTAGTACTTTTCAGTTTTTCTTAGTTTTCACATAAGGTCCGGGGTCAGGACAAAAGACAGATTTTTGACAAATTTCAAAATATGTCAGATATTGTCCAAATTATTTTTTATTTCACGTCTAGACATGTGAAATGCATGAACTAGTGCAAAAAAGTGTAACAAAATTGGTTTGATTTTTTTTTAGTACTTTTCAGTTTTTCTTAGTTTTCACATAAGGTCCGGGGTCAGGACAAAAGACAGATTTTTGACAAATTTCAAAATATGTCAGATATTGTCCAAATTATTTTTTATTTCACGTCTAGACATGTGAAATGCATGAACTAGTGCAAAAAAGTGTAACAAAATTGGTTTGATTTTTTTTTAGTACTTTTCAGTTTTTCTTAGTTTTCACATAAGGTCCGGGGTCAGGACAAAAGACAGATTTTTGACAAATTTCAAAATCTGTCAGATATTGTCCAAATCATTTTTTATTTCACTTCTAGACATGTGAAATGCATGAACTAGGGCAAAAAAAGTGAAAAAAAATTGGACTGATTTTTTTTAGTACTTTTCAGTTTTTCTTAGTTTTCACATTAGGTCCGGGGTCAGGACAAAAGACAGATTTTTGACAAATTTCAAAATATGTCAGATATTGTCCAAATTATTTTTTATTTCACTTCTAGACATGTGAAATGCATGAACTAGTGCAAAAAAGTGTAACAAAATTGATTTGATTTTTTTTTAGTACTTTTCAGTTTTTCTTAGTTTTCACATAAGGTCCGGGGTCAGGATAAAAGACAGATTTTTGACAAATTTCAAAATCTCTCAGATATTGTCCAAATTATTTTTTATTTCACTTCTAGACATGTGAAATGCATGAACTACGGCAAAAAAAGTGAAAAAAAAATTGGTCTGATTTTTTTTAGTACTTTTCAGTTTTTCTTAGTTTTCACATAAGGTCCGGGGTCAGGACAAAAGACAGATTTTTGACAAATTTCAAAATATGTCAGATATTGTCCAAATCATTTTTTATTTCACTTATAGACATGTGAAATGCATGAACTAGTGCAAAAAAGTGTAACAAAATTGATTTGATTTTTTTTTAGTACTTTTCAGTTTTTCTTAGTTTTCACATAAGGTCCGGGGTCAGGACAAAAGACAGATTTTTGACAAATTTCAAAATATGTCAGATATTGTCCAAATTATTTTTTATTTCACGTCTAGACATGTGAAATGCATGAACTAGTGCAAAAAATTGTAACAAAATTGGTTTGATTTTTTTTTAGTACTTTTCAGTTTTTCTTAGTTTTCACATAAGGTCCGGGGTCAGGACAAAAGACAGATTTTTGACAAATTTCAAAATCTGTCAGATATTGTCCAAATCATTTTTTATTTCACTTCTAGACATGTGAAATGCATGAACTAGGGCAAAAAAAGTGAAAAAAAATTGGTCTGATTTTTTTTAGTACTTTTCAGTTTTTCTTAGTTTTCACATAAGGTCCGGGGTCAGGACAAAAGACAGATTTTTGACAAATTTCAAAATATGTCAGATATTGTCCAAATCATTTTTTATTTCACTTATAGACATGTGAAATGCATGAACTAGTGCAAAAAAGTGTAACAAAATTGATTTGATTTTTTTTTTGTACTTTTCAGTTTTTCTTAGTTTTCACATAAGGTCCGGGGTCAGGACAAAAGACAGATTTTTGACAAATTTCAAAATCTGTCAGATATTGTCCAAATCATTTTTTATTTCACTTCAAGACATGTGAAATGCATGAACTAGGGCAAAAAAGTGTGAAAAAATTGGTTTGATTTTTTTTAGTACCTTGCAGTTTTTCTTAGTTTTCACATAAGGTCCGGGGTCAGGACAAAAGACAGATTTTTGACAAATTTCAAAATATGCCAGATATTGTCCAAATTATTTTTTATTTCACTTCTAGACATGTGAAATGCATGAACTAGTGCAAAAAAGTGTAACAAAATTGATTTGATTTTTTTTAGTACTTTTCAGTTTTTCTTAGTTTTCACATAAGGTCCGGGGTCAGGACAAAAGACAGATTTTTGACAAATTTCAAAATCTGTCAGATATTGTCCAAATCATTTTTTATTTCATTTCTAGACATGTGAAATGCATGAACTAGGGCAAGAAAGTGAAAAAAAATTGGTCTGATTTTTTTTAGTACTTTTCAGTTTTTCTTAGTTTTCACATAAGGTCCGGGGTCAGGACAAAAGACAGATTTTTGACAAATTTCAAAATCTGTCAGATATTGTCCAAATCATTTTTTATTTCACTTCTAGACATGTGAAATGCATGAACTAGGGCAAAAAAGTGTGAAAAAATTGGTTTGATTTTTTTTAGTACCTTGCAGTTTTTCTTAGTTTTCACATAAGGTCCGGGGTCAGGACAAAAGACAGATTTTTGACAAATTTCAAAATATATCAGATATTGTCCAAATCATTTTTTATTTCACTTATAGACATGTGAAATGTATGAACTAGGGCAAAAAAGTGTAAAAAAATTGGTTTGATTTTTTTTTAGTACCTTGCAGTTTTTCTTAGTTTTCACATAAGGTCCGGGGTCAGGACAAAAGACAGATTTTTGACAAATTTCAAAATATGTCAGATATTGTCCAAATCATTTTTTATTTCACTTATAGACATGTGAAATGCATGAACTAGTGCAAAAAAGTGTAACAAAATTGATTTGATTTTTTTTTAGTACTTTTCAGTTTTTCTTAGTTTTCACATAAGGTCCGGGGTCAGGACAAAAGACAGATTTTTGACAAATTTCAAAATCTGTCAGATATTGTCCAAATCATTTTTTATTTCATTTCTAGACATGTGAAATACATGAACTAGGGCAAAAAAAGTGAAAAAAAATTGGTCTGATTTTTTTTAGTACTTTTCAGTTTTTCTTAGTTTTCACATAAGGTCCGGGGTCAGGACAAAAGACAGATTTTTGACAAATTTCAAAATATGTCAGATATTGTCCAAATTATTTTTTATTTCACGTCTAGACATGTGAAATGCATGAACTAGTGCAAAAGAGTGTAACAAAATTGGTTTGATTTTTTTTTAGTACTTTTCAGTTTTTCTTAGTTTTCACATAAGGTCCGGGGTCAGGACAAAAGACAGATTTTTGACAAATTTCAAAATATGTCAGATATTGTCCAAATTATTTTTTATTTCACGTCTAGACATGTGAAATGCATGAACTAGTGCAAAAAAGTGTAACAAAATTGGTTTGATTTTTTTTTAGTACTTTTCAGTTTTTCTTAGTTTTCACATAAGGTCCGGGGTCAGGACAAAAGACAGATTTTTGACAAATTTCAAAATCTGTCAGATATTGTCCAAATCATTTTTTATTTCACTTCTAGACATGTGAAATGCATGAACTAGGGCAAAAAAAGTGAAAAAAAATTGGACTGATTTTTTTTAGTACTTTTCAGTTTTTCTTAGTTTTCACATAAGGTCCGGGGTCAGGACAAAAGACAGATTTTTGACAAATTTCAAAATATGTCAGATATTGTCCAAATTATTTTTTATTTCACGTCTAGACATGTGAAATGCATGAACTAGGGCAAAAAAGTGTAAAAAAATTGGTTTGATTTTTTTTTAGTACCTTGCAGTTTTTCTTAGTTTTCACATAAGGTCCGGGGTCAGGACAAAAGACAGATTTTTGACAAATTTCAAAATATGTCAGATATTGTCCAAATTATTTTTTATTTCACTTCTAGACATGTGAAATGCATGAACTAGTGCAAAAAAGTGTAACAAAATTGATTTGATTTTTTTTTAGTACTTTTCAGTTTTTCTTAGTTTTCACATAAGGTCCGGGGTCAGGATAAAAGACAGATTTTTGACAAATTTCAAAATCTCTCAGATATTGTCCAAATTATTTTTTATTTCACTTCTAGACATGTGAAATGCATGAACTACGGCAAAAAAAGTGAAAAAAAAATTGGTCTGATTTTTTTTAGTACTTTTCAGTTTTTCTTAGTTTTCACATAAGGTCCGGGGTCAGGACAAAAGACAGATTTTTGACAAATTTCAAAATATGTCAGATATTGTCCAAATCATTTTTTATTTCACTTATAGACATGTGAAATGTATGAACTAGGGCAAAAAAGTGTAAAAAAATTGGTTTGATTTTTTTTTAGTACCTTGCAGTTTTTCTTAGTTTTCACATAAGGTCCGGGGTCAGGACAAAAGACAGATTTTTGACAAATTTCAAAATATGCCAGATATTGTCCAAATTATTTTTTATTTCACTTCTAGACATGTGAAATGCATGAACTAGTGCAAAAAAGTGTAACAAAATTGATTTGATTTTTTTTAGTACTTTTCAGTTTTTCTTAGTTTTCACATAAGGTCCGGGGTCAGGACAAAAGACAGATTTTTGACAAATTTCAAAATCTGTCAGATATTGTCCAAATCATTTTTAATTTAATTTCTAGACATGTGAAATGCATGAACTAGGGCAAGAAAGTGAAAAAAAATTGGTCTGATTTTTTTTAGTACTTTTCAGTTTTTCTTAGTTTTCACATAAGGTCCGGGGTCAGGACAAAATACAGATTTTTGACAAATTTCAAAATATGTCAGATATTGTCCAAATTATTTTTTATTTCACGTCTAGACATGTGAAATGCATGAACTAGTGCAAAAAAGTCTAACAAAATTGATTTGATTTTTTTTTTGTACTTTTCAGTTTTTCTTAGTTTTCACATAAGGTCCGGGGTCAGGACAAAAGACAGATTTTTGACAAATTTCAAAATCTGTCAGATATTGTCCAAATCATTTTTTATTTCACTTCAAGACATGTGAAATGCATGAACTAGGGCAAAAAAGTGTGAAAAAATTGGTTTGATTTTTTTTAGTACCTTGCAGTTTTTCTTAGTTTTCACATAAGGTCCGGGGTCAGGACAAAAGACAGATTTTTGACAAATTTCAAAATATGCCAGATATTGTCCAAATTATTTTTTATTTCACTTCTAGACATGTGAAATGCATGAACTAGTGCAAAAAAGTGTAACAAAATTGATTTGATTTTTTTTAGTACTTTTCAGTTTTTCTTAGTTTTCACATAAGGTCCGGGGTCAGGACAAAAGACAGATTTTTGACAAATTTCAAAATCTGTCAGATATTGTCCAAATCATTTTTTATTTCATTTCTAGACATGTGAAATGCATGAACTAGGGCAAGAAAGTGAAAAAAAATTGGTCTGATTTTTTTTAGTACTTTTCAGTTTTTCTTAGTTTTCACATAAGGTCCGGGGTCAGGACAAAAGACAGATTTTTGATAAATTTCAAAATCTGTCAGATATTGTCCAAATCATTTTTTATTTCACTTCTAGACATGTGAAATGCATGAACTAGGGCAAAAAAGTGTGAAAAAATTGGTTTGATTTTTTTTAGTACCTTGCAGTTTTTCTTAGTTTTCACATAAGGTCCGGGGTCAGGACAAAAGACAGATTTTTGACAAATTTCAAAATATATCAGATATTGTCCAAATCATTTTTTATTTCACTTATAGACATGTGAAATGTATGAACTAGGGCAAAAAAGTGTAAAAAAATTGGTTTGATTTTTTTTTAGTACCTTGCAGTTTTTCTTAGTTTTCACATAAGGTCCGGGGTCAGGACAAAAGACAGATTTTTGACAAATTTCAAAATATGTCAGATATTGTCCAAATCATTTTTTATTTCACTTATAGACATGTGAAATGCATGAACTAGTGCAAAAAAGTGTAACAAAATTGATTTGATTTTTTTTTAGTACTTTTCAGTTTTTCTTAGTTTTCACATAAGGTCCGGGGTCAGGACAAAAGACAGATTTTTGACAAATTTCAAAATCTGTCAGATATTGTCCAAATCATTTTTTATTTAATTTCTAGACATGTGAAATGCATGAACTAGGGCAAGAAAGTGAAAAAAAATTGGTCTGATTTTTTTTAGTACTTTTCAGTTTTTCTTAGTTTTCACATAAGGTCCGGGGTCAGGACAAAAGACAGATTTTTGACAAATTTCAAAATATGTCAGATATTGTCCAAATCATTTTTTATTTCACTTATAGACATGTGAAATGCATGAACTAGTGCAAAAAAGTGTAACAAAATTGGTTTGATTTTTTTTTAGTACTTTTCAGTTTTTCTTAGTTTTCACATAAGGTCCGGGGTCAGGACAAAAGACAGATTTTTGACAAATTTCAAAATCTGTCAGATATTGACCAAATCATTTTTTATTTCACTTCTAGACATGTGAAATGCATGAACTAGGGCAAAAAAAGTGAAAAAAAATTGGTCTGATTTTTTTTAGTACTTTTCAGTTTTTCTTAGTTTTCACATAAGGTCCGGGGTCAGGACAAAAGACAGATTTTTGACAAATTTCAAAATATGTCAGATATTGTCCAAATCATTTTTTATTTCACTTATAGACATGTGAAATGCATGAACTAGTGCAAAAAAGTGTAACAAAATTGATTTGATTTTTTTTTTGTACTTTTCAGTTTTTCTTAGTTTTCACATAAGGTCCGGGGTCAGGACAAAAGACAGATTTTTGACAAATTTCAAAATCTGTCAGATATTGTCCAAATCATTTTTTATTTCACTTCAAGACATGTGAAATGCATGAACTAGGGCAAAAAAGTGTGAAAAAATTGGTTTGATTTTTTTTAGTACCTTGCAGTTTTTCTTAGTTTTCACATAAGGTCCGGGGTCAGGACAAAAGACAGATTTTTGACAAATTTCAAAATCTGTCAGATATTGTCCAAATCATTTTTTATTTCATTTCTAGACATGTGAAATGCATGAACTAGGGCAAAAAAAGTGAAAAAAAATTGGACTGATTTTTTTTAGTACTTTTCAGTTTTTCTTAGTTTTCACATAAGGTCCGGGGTCAGGACAAAAGACAGATTTTTGACAAATTTCAAAATATGTCAGATATTGTCCAAATCATTTTTTATTTCACTTATAGACATGTGAAATGCATGAACTAGTGCAAAAAAGTGTAACAAAATTGATTTGATTTTTTTTTAGTACTTTTCAGTTTTTCTTAGTTTTCACATAAGGTCCGGGGTCAGGACAAAAGACAGATTTTTGACAAATTTCAAAATCTGTCAGATATTGTCCAAATCATTTTTTATTTCATTTCTAGACATGTGAAATACATGAACTAGGGCAAAAAAAGTGAAAAAAAATTGGTCTGATTTTTTTTAGTACTTTTCAGTTTTTCTTAGTTTTCACATAAGGTCCGGGGTCAGGACAAAAGACAGATTTTTGACAAATTTCAAAATATGTCAGATATTGTCCAAATTATTTTTTATTTCACGTCTAGACATGTGAAATGCATGAACTAGTGCAAAAGAGTGTAACAAAATTGGTTTGATTTTTTTTTAGTACTTTTCAGTTTTTCTTAGTTTTCACATAAGGTCCGGGGTCAGGACAAAAGACAGATTTTTGACAAATTTCAAAATATGTCAGATATTGTCCAAATTATTTTTTATTTCACGTCTAGACATGTGAAATGCATGAACTAGTGCAAAAAAGTGTAACAAAATTGGTTTGATTTTTTTTTAGTACTTTTCAGTTTTTCTTAGTTTTCACATAAGGTCCGGGGTCAGGACAAAAGACAGATTTTTGACAAATTTCAAAATCTGTCAGATATTGTCCAAATCATTTTTTATTTCACTTCTAGACATGTGAAATGCATGAACTAGGGCAAAAAAAGTGAAAAAAAATTGGACTGATTTTTTTTAGTACTTTTCAGTTTTTCTTAGTTTTCACATAAGGTCCGGGGTCAGGACAAAAGACAGATTTTTGACAAATTTCAAAATATGTCAGATATTGTCCAAATTATTTTTTATTTCACGTCTAGACATGTGAAATGCATGAACTAGGGCAAAAAAGTGTAAAAAAATTGGTTTGATTTTTTTTTAGTACCTTGCAGTTTTTCTTAGTTTTCACATAAGGTCCGGGGTCAGGACAAAAGACAGATTTTTGACAAATTTCAAAATATGTCAGATATTGTCCAAATTATTTTTTATTTCACTTCTAGACATGTGAAATGCATGAACTAGTGCAAAAAAGTGTAACAAAATTGATTTGATTTTTTTTTAGTACTTTTCAGTTTTTCTTAGTTTTCACATAAGGTCCGGGGTCAGGACAAAAGACAGATTTTTGACAAATTTCAAAATATGTCAGATATTGTCCAAATCATTTTTTATTTCACTTATAGACATGTGAAATGTATGAACTAGGGCAAAAAAGTGTAAAAAAATTGGTTTGATTTTTTTTTAGTACCTTGCAGTTTTTCTTAGTTTTCACATAAGGTCCGGGGTCAGGACAAAAGACAGATTTTTGACAAATTTCAAAATATGCCAGATATTGTCCAAATTATTTTTTATTTCACTTCTAGACATGTGAAATGCATGAACTAGTGCAAAAAAGTGTAACAAAATTGATTTGATTTTTTTTAGTACTTTTCAGTTTTTCTTAGTTTTCACATAAGGTCCGGGGTCAGGACAAAAGACAGATTTTTGACAAATTTCAAAATCTGTCAGATATTGTCCAAATCATTTTTAATTTAATTTCTAGACATGTGAAATGCATGAACTAGGGCAAGAAAGTGAAAAAAAATTGGTCTGATTTTTTTTAGTACTTTTCAGTTTTTCTTAGTTTTCACATAAGGTCCGGGGTCAGGACAAAAGACAGATTTTTGACAAATTTCAAAATATGTCAGATATTGTCCAAATTATTTTTTATTTCACGTCTAGACATGTGAAATGCATGAACTAGTGCAAAAAAGTCTAACAAAATTGATTTGATTTTTTTTAGTACTTTTCAGTTTTTCTTAGTTTTCACATAAGGTCCGGGGTCAGGACAAAAGACAGATTTTTGACAAATTTCAAAATCTGTCAGATATTGTCCAAATCATTTTTTATTTCATTTCTAGACATGTGAAATGCATGAACTAGGGCAAGAAAGTGAAAAAAAATTGGTCTGATTTTTTTTAGTACTTTTCAGTTTTTCTTAGTTTTCACATAAGGTCCGGGGTCAGGACAAAAGACAGATTTTTGACAAATTTCAAAATCTGTCAGATATTGTCCAAATCATTTTTTATTTCACTTCTAGACATGTGAAATGCATGAACTAGGGCAAAAAAGTGTGAAAAAATTGGTTTGATTTTTTTTAGTACCTTGCAGTTTTTCTTAGTTTTCACATAAGGTCCGGGGTCAGGACAAAAGACAGATTTTTGACAAATTTCAAAATATATCAGATATTGTCCAAATCATTTTTTATTTCACTTATAGACATGTGAAATGTATGAACTAGGGCAAAAAAGTGTAAAAAAATTGGTTTGATTTTTTTTTTTAGTACCTTGCAGTTTTTCTTAGTTTTCACATAAGGTCCGGGGTCAGGACAAAAGACAGATTTTTGACAAATTTCAAAATATGTCAGATATTGTCCAAATCATTTTTTATTTCACTTATAGACATGTGAAATGCATGAACTAGTGCAAAAAAGTGTAACAAAATTGATTTGATTTTTTTTTAGTACTTTTCAGTTTTTCTTAGTTTTCACATAAGGTCCGGGGTCAGGATAAAAGACAGATTTTTGACAAATTTCAAAATCTCTCAGATATTGTCCAAATTATTTTTTATTTCACTTCTAGACATGTGAAATGCATGAACTAGTGCAAAAAAGTGTAACAAAATTGATTTGATTTTTTTTTAGTACTTTTCAGTTTTTCTTAGTTTTCACATAAGGTCCGGGGTCAGGATAAAAGACAGATTTTTGACAAATTTCAAAATCTCTCAGATATTGTCCAAATTATTTTTTATTTCACTTCTAGACATGTGAAATGCATGAACTACGGCAAAAAAAGTGAAAAAAAAATTGGTCTGATTTTTTTTAGTACTTTTCAGTTTTTCTTAGTTTTCACATAAGGTCCGGGGTCAGGACAAAAGACAGATTTTTGACAAATTTCAAAATATGTCAGATATTGTCCAAATCATTTTTTATTTCACTTATAGACATGTGAAATGCATGAACTAGTGCAAAAAAGTGTAACAAAATTGATTTGATTTTTTTTTAGTACTTTTCAGTTTTTCTTAGTTTTCACATAAGGTCCGGGGTCAGGACAAAAGACAGATTTTTGACAAATTTCAAAATATGTCAGATATTGTCCAAATTATTTTTTATTTCACGTCTAGACATGTGAAATGCATGAACTAGTGCAAAAAATTGTAACAAAATTGGTTTGATTTTTTTTTAGTACTTTTCAGTTTTTCTTAGTTTTCACATAAGGTCCGGGGTCAGGACAAAAGACAGATTTTTGACAAATTTCAAAATCTGTCAGATATTGTCCAAATCATTTTTTATTTCACTTCTAGACATGTGAAATGCATGAACTAGGGCAAAAAAGTGTGAAAAAATTGGTTTGATTTTTTTTAGTACTTTTCAGTTTTTCTTAGTTTTCACATAAGGTCCGGGGTCAGGATAAAAGACAGATTTTTGACAAATTTCAAAATCTCTCAGATATTGTCCAAATTATTTTTTATTTCACTTCTAGACATGTGAAATGCATGAACTAGGGCAAAAAAAGTGAAAAAAAATTGGTCTGATTTTTTTTAGTACTTTTCAGTTTTTCTTAGTTTTCACATAAGGTCCGGGGTCAGGACAAAAGACAGATTTTTGACAAATTTCAAAATATGTCAGATATTGTCCAAATCATTTTTTATTTCACTTATAGACATGTGAAATGCATGAACTAGTGCAAAAAAGTGTAACAAAATTGATTTGATTTTTTTTTAGTACTTTTCAGTTTTTCTTAGTTTTCACATAAGGTCCGGGGTCAGGACAAAAGACAGATTTTTGACAAATTTCAAAATCTGTCAGATATTGTCCAAATCATTTTTTATTTAATTTCTAGACATGTGAAATGCATGAACTAGGGCAAGAAAGTGAAAAAAAATTGGTCTGATTTTTTTTAGTACTTTTCAGTTTTTCTTAGTTTTCACATAAGGTCCGGGGTCAGGACAAAAGACAGATTTTTGACAAATTTCAAAATATGTCAGATATTGTCCAAATTATTTTTTATTTCACGTCTAGACATGTGAAATGCATGAACTAGTGCAAAAAAGTGTAACAAAATTGATTTGATTTTTTTTTAGTACTTTTCAGTTTTTCTTAGTTTTCACATAAGGTCCGGGGTCAGGACAAAAGACAGATTTTTGACAAATTTCAAAATATGTCAGATATTGTCCAAATTATTTTTTATTTCACGTCTAGACATGTGAAATGCATGAACTAGTGCAAAAAAGTGTAACACAATTGGTTTGATTTTTTTTTAGTACTTTTCAGTTTTTCTTAGTTTTCACATAAGGTCCGGGGTCAGGACAAAAGACAGATTTTTGACAAATTTCAAAATCTGTCAGATATTGTCCAAATCATTTTTTATTTCACTTCTAGACATGTGAAATGCATGAACTAGGGCAAAAAAGTGTGAAAAAATTGGTTTGATTTTTTTCAGTACCTTGCAGTTTTTCTTAGTTTTCACATAAGGTCCGGGGTCAGGACAAAAGACAGATTTTTGACAAATTTCAAAATATGTCAGATATTGTCCAAATCATTTTTTATTTCACTTATAGACATGTGAAATGTATGAACTAGGGCAAAAAAGTGTAAAAAAATTGGTTTGATTTTTTTTTAGTACCTTGCAGTTTTTCTTAGTTTTCACATAAGGTCCGGGGTCAGGACAAAAGACAGATTTTTGACAAATTTCAAAATATGCCAGATATTGTCCAAATTATTTTTTATTTCACTTCTAGACATGTGAAATGCATGAACTAGTGCAAAAAAGTGTAACAAAATTGATTTGATTTTTTTTTAGTACTTTTCAGTTTTTCTTAGTTTTCACATAAGGTCCGGGGTCAGGACAAAAGACAGATTTTTGACAAATTTCAAAATATGTCAGATATTGTCCAAATTATTTTTTATTTCACGTCTAGACATGTGAAATGCATGAACTAGGGCAAAAAAGTGTGAAAAAATTGGTTTGATTTTTTTTAGTACCTTGCAGTTTTTCTTAGTTTTCACATAAGGTCCGGGGTCAGGACAAAAGACAGATTTTTGACAAATTTCAAAATATATCAGATATTGTCCAAATCATTTTTTATTTCACTTATAGACATGTGAAATGTATGAACTAGGGCAAAAAAGTGTAAAAAAATTGGTTTGATTTTTTTTTAGTACCTTGCAGTTTTTCTTAGTTTTCACATAAGGTCCGGGGTCAGGACAAAAGACAGATTTTTGACAAATTTCAAAATATGTCAGATATTGTCCAAATCATTTTTTATTTCACTTATAGACATGTGAAATGCATGAACTAGTGCAAAAAAGTGTAACAAAATTGATTTGATTTTTTTTTAGTACTTTTCAGTTTTTCTTAGTTTTCACATAAGGTCCGGGGTCAGGATAAAAGACAGATTTTTGACAAATTTCAAAATCTCTCAGATATTGTCCAAATTATTTTTTATTTCACTTCTAGACATGTGAAATGCATGAACTAGTGCAAAAAAGTGTAACAAAATTGATTTGATTTTTTTTTAGTACTTTTCAGTTTTTCTTAGTTTTCACATAAGGTCCGGGGTCAGGATAAAAGACAGATTTTTGACAAATTTCAAAATCTCTCAGATATTGTCCAAATTATTTTTTATTTCACTTCTAGACATGTGAAATGCATGAACTACGGCAAAAAAAGTGAAAAAAAAATTGGTCTGATTTTTTTTAGTACTTTTCAGTTTTTCTTAGTTTTCACATAAGGTCCGGGGTCAGGACAAAAGACAGATTTTTGACAAATTTCAAAATATGTCAGATATTGTCCAAATCATTTTTTATTTCACTTATAGACATGTGAAATGCATGAACTAGTGCAAAAAAGTGTAACAAAATTGATTTGATTTTTTTTTAGTACTTTTCAGTTTTTCTTAGTTTTCACATAAGGTCCGGGGTCAGGACAAAAGACAGATTTTTGACAAATTTCAAAATATGTCAGATATTGTCCAAATTATTTTTTATTTCACGTCTAGACATGTGAAATGCATGAACTAGTGCAAAAAATTGTAACAAAATTGGTTTGATTTTTTTTTAGTACTTTTCAGTTTTTCTTAGTTTTCACATAAGGTCCGGGGTCAGGACAAAAGACAGATTTTTGACAAATTTCAAAATCTGTCAGATATTGTCCAAATCATTTTTTATTTCACTTCTAGACATGTGAAATGCATGAACTAGGGCAAAAAAGTGTGAAAAAATTGGTTTGATTTTTTTTAGTACTTTTCAGTTTTTCTTAGTTTTCACATAAGGTCCGGGGTCAGGATAAAAGACAGATTTTTGACAAATTTCAAAATCTCTCAGATATTGTCCAAATTATTTTTTATTTCACTTCTAGACATGTGAAATGCATGAACTAGGGCAAAAAAAGTGAAAAAAAATTGGTCTGATTTTTTTTAGTACTTTTCAGTTTTTCTTAGTTTTCACATAAGGTCCGGGGTCAGGACAAAAGACAGATTTTTGACAAATTTCAAAATATGTCAGATATTGTCCAAATCATTTTTTATTTCACTTATAGACATGTGAAATGCATGAACTAGTGCAAAAAAGTGTAACAAAATTGATTTGATTTTTTTTTAGTACTTTTCAGTTTTTCTTAGTTTTCACATAAGGTCCGGGGTCAGGACAAAAGACAGATTTTTGACAAATTTCAAAATCTGTCAGATATTGTCCAAATCATTTTTTATTTAATTTCTAGACATGTGAAATGCATGAACTAGGGCAAGAAAGTGAAAAAAAATTGGTCTGATTTTTTTTAGTACTTTTCAGTTTTTCTTAGTTTTCACATAAGGTCCGGGGTCAGGACAAAAGACAGATTTTTGACAAATTTCAAAATATGTCAGATATTGTCCAAATTATTTTTTATTTCACGTCTAGACATGTGAAATGCATGAACTAGTGCAAAAAAGTGTAACAAAATTGATTTGATTTTTTTTTAGTACTTTTCAGTTTTTCTTAGTTTTCACATAAGGTCCGGGGTCAGGACAAAAGACAGATTTTTGACAAATTTCAAAATATGTCAGATATTGTCCAAATTATTTTTTATTTCACGTCTAGACATGTGAAATGCATGAACTAGTGCAAAAAAGTGTAACACAATTGGTTTGATTTTTTTTTAGTACTTTTCAGTTTTTCTTAGTTTTCACATAAGGTCCGGGGTCAGGACAAAAGACAGATTTTTGACAAATTTCAAAATCTGTCAGATATTGTCCAAATCATTTTTTATTTCACTTCTAGACATGTGAAATGCATGAACTAGGGCAAAAAAGTGTGAAAAAATTGGTTTGATTTTTTTCAGTACCTTGCAGTTTTTCTTAGTTTTCACATAAGGTCCGGGGTCAGGACAAAAGACAGATTTTTGACAAATTTCAAAATCTCTCAGATATTGTCCAAATTATTTTTTATTTCACTTCTAGACATGTGAAATGCATGAACTACGGCAAAAAAAGTGAAAAAAAAATTGGTCTGATTTTTTTTAGTACTTTTCAGTTTTTCTTAGTTTTCACATAAGGTCCGGGGTCAGGACAAAAGACAGATTTTTGACAAATTTCAAAATATGTCAGATATTGTCCAAATCATTTTTTATTTCACTTATAGACATGTGAAATGCATGAACTAGTGCAAAAAAGTGTAACAAAATTGATTTGATTTTTTTTTAGTACTTTTCAGTTTTTCTTAGTTTTCACATAAGGTCCGGGGTCAGGACAAAAGACAGATTTTTGACAAATTTCAAAATATGTCAGATATTGTCCAAATTATTTTTTATTTCACGTCTAGACATGTGAAATGCATGAACTAGGGCAAAAAAGTGTGAAAAAATTGGTTTGATTTTTTTTAGTACCTTGCAGTTTTTCTTAGTTTTCACATAAGGTCCGGGGTCAGGACAAAAGACAGATTTTTGACAAATTTCAAAATATATCAGATATTGTCCAAATCATTTTTTATTTCACTTATAGACATGTGAAATGTATGAACTAGGGCAAAAAAGTGTAAAAAAATTGGTTTGATTTTTTTTTAGTACCTTGCAGTTTTTCTTAGTTTTCACATAAGGTCCGGGGTCAGGACAAAAGACAGATTTTTGACAAATTTCAAAATATGTCAGATATTGTCCAAATCATTTTTTATTTCACTTATAGACATGTGAAATGCATGAACTAGTGCAAAAAAGTGTAACAAAATTGATTTGATTTTTTTTTAGTACTTTTCAGTTTTTCTTAGTTTTCACATAAGGTCCGGGGTCAGGATAAAAGACAGATTTTTGACAAATTTCAAAATCTCTCAGATATTGTCCAAATTATTTTTTATTTCACTTCTAGACATGTGAAATGCATGAACTAGTGCAAAAAAGTGTAACAAAATTGATTTGATTTTTTTTTAGTACTTTTCAGTTTTTCTTAGTTTTCACATAAGGTCCGGGGTCAGGATAAAAGACAGATTTTTGACAAATTTCAAAATCTCTCAGATATTGTCCAAATTATTTTTTATTTCACTTCTAGACATGTGAAATGCATGAACTACGGCAAAAAAAGTGAAAAAAAAATTGGTCTGATTTTTTTTAGTACTTTTCAGTTTTTCTTAGTTTTCACATAAGGTCCGGGGTCAGGACAAAAGACAGATTTTTGACAAATTTCAAAATATGTCAGATATTGTCCAAATCATTTTTTATTTCACTTATAGACATGTGAAATGCATGAACTAGTGCAAAAAAGTGTAACAAAATTGATTTGATTTTTTTTTAGTACTTTTCAGTTTTTCTTAGTTTTCACATAAGGTCCGGGGTCAGGACAAAAGACAGATTTTTGACAAATTTCAAAATATGTCAGATATTGTCCAAATTATTTTTTATTTCACGTCTAGACATGTGAAATGCATGAACTAGTGCAAAAAATTGTAACAAAATTGGTTTGATTTTTTTTTAGTACTTTTCAGTTTTTCTTAGTTTTCACATAAGGTCCGGGGTCAGGACAAAAGACAGATTTTTGACAAATTTCAAAATCTGTCAGATATTGTCCAAATCATTTTTTATTTCACTTCTAGACATGTGAAATGCATGAACTAGGGCAAAAAAGTGTGAAAAAATTGGTTTGATTTTTTTTAGTACTTTTCAGTTTTTCTTAGTTTTCACATAAGGTCCGGGGTCAGGATAAAAGACAGATTTTTGACAAATTTCAAAATCTCTCAGATATTGTCCAAATTATTTTTTATTTCACTTCTAGACATGTGAAATGCATGAACTAGGGCAAAAAAAGTGAAAAAAAATTGGTCTGATTTTTTTTAGTACTTTTCAGTTTTTCTTAGTTTTCACATAAGGTCCGGGGTCAGGACAAAAGACAGATTTTTGACAAATTTCAAAATATGTCAGATATTGTCCAAATCATTTTTTATTTCACTTATAGACATGTGAAATGCATGAACTAGTGCAAAAAAGTGTAACAAAATTGATTTGATTTTTTTTTAGTACTTTTCAGTTTTTCTTAGTTTTCACATAAGGTCCGGGGTCAGGACAAAAGACAGATTTTTGACAAATTTCAAAATATGTCAGATATTGTCCAAATTATTTTTTATTTCACGTCTAGACATGTGAAATGCATGAACTAGTGCAAAAAATTGTAACAAAATTGGTTTGATTTTTTTTTAGTACTTTTCAGTTTTTCTTAGTTTTCACATAAGGTCCGGGGTCAGGACAAAAGACAGATTTTTGACAAATTTCAAAATCTGTCAGATATTGTCCAAATCATTTTTTATTTCACTTCTAGACATGTGAAATGCATGAACTAGGGCAAAAAAGTGTGAAAAAATTGGTTTGATTTTTTTTAGTACTTTTCAGTTTTTCTTAGTTTTCACATAAGGTCCGGGGTCAGGATAAAAGACAGATTTTTGACAAATTTCAAAATCTCTCAGATATTGTCCAAATTATTTTTTATTTCACTTCTAGACATGTGAAATGCATGAACTAGGGCAAAAAAAGTGAAAAAAAATTGGTCTGATTTTTTTTAGTACTTTTCAGTTTTTCTTAGTTTTCACATAAGGTCCGGGGTCAGGACAAAAGACAGATTTTTGACAAATTTCAAAATATGTCAGATATTGTCCAAATCATTTTTTATTTCACTTATAGACATGTGAAATGCATGAACTAGTGCAAAAAAGTGTAACAAAATTGATTTGATTTTTTTTTAGTACTTTTCAGTTTTTCTTAGTTTTCACATAAGGTCCGGGGTCAGGACAAAAGACAGATTTTTGACAAATTTCAAAATCTGTCAGATATTGTCCAAATCATTTTTTATTTAATTTCTAGACATGTGAAATGCATGAACTAGGGCAAGAAAGTGAAAAAAAATTGGTCTGATTTTTTTTAGTACTTTTCAGTTTTTCTTAGTTTTCACATAAGGTCCGGGGTCAGGACAAAAGACAGATTTTTGACAAATTTCAAAATATGTCAGATATTGTCCAAATTATTTTTTATTTCACGTCTAGACATGTGAAATGCATGAACTAGTGCAAAAAAGTGTAACAAAATTGATTTGATTTTTTTTTAGTACTTTTCAGTTTTTCTTAGTTTTCACATAAGGTCCGGGGTCAGGACAAAAGACAGATTTTTGACAAATTTCAAAATATGTCAGATATTGTCCAAATTATTTTTTATTTCACGTCTAGACATGTGAAATGCATGAACTAGTGCAAAAAAGTGTAACACAATTGGTTTGATTTTTTTTTAGTACTTTTCAGTTTTTCTTAGTTTTCACATAAGGTCCGGGGTCAGGACAAAAGACAGATTTTTGACAAATTTCAAAATCTGTCAGATATTGTCCAAATCATTTTTTATTTCACTTCTAGACATGTGAAATGCATGAACTAGGGCAAAAAAGTGTGAAAAAATTGGTTTGATTTTTTTCAGTACCTTGCAGTTTTTCTTAGTTTTCACATAAGGTCCGGGGTCAGGACAAAAGACAGATTTTTGACAAATTTCAAAATATGTCAGATATTGTCCAAATCATTTTTTATTTCACTTATAGACATGTGAAATGTATGAACTAGGGCAAAAAAGTGTAAAAAAATTGGTTTGATTTTTTTTTAGTACCTTGCAGTTTTTCTTAGTTTTCACATAAGGTCCGGGGTCAGGACAAAAGACAGATTTTTGACAAATTTCAAAATATGTCAGATATTGTCCAAATCATTTTTTATTTCACTTATAGACATGTGAAATGCATGAACTAGTGCAAAAAAGTGTAACAAAATTGATTTGATTTTTTTTTAGTACTTTTCAGTTTTTCTTAGTTTTCACATAAGGTCCGGGGTCAGGACAAAAGACAGATTTTTGACAAATTTCAAAATATGTCAGATATTGTCCAAATTATTTTTTATTTCACGTCTAGACATGTGAAATGCATGAACTAGTGCAAAAAATTGTAACAAAATTGGTTTGATTTTTTTTTAGTACTTTTCAGTTTTTCTTAGTTTTCACATAAGGTCCGGGGTCAGGACAAAAGACAGATTTTTGACAAATTTCAAAATCTGTCAGATATTGTCCAAATCATTTTTTATTTCACTTCTAGACATGTGAAATGCATGAACTAGGGCAAAAAAGTGTGAAAAAATTGGTTTGATTTTTTTTAGTACTTTTCAGTTTTTCTTAGTTTTCACATAAGGTCCGGGGTCAGGATAAAAGACAGATTTTTGACAAATTTCAAAATCTCTCAGATATTGTCCAAATTATTTTTTATTTCACTTCTAGACATGTGAAATGCATGAACTAGGGCAAAAAAAGTGAAAAAAAATTGGTCTGATTTTTTTTAGTACTTTTCAGTTTTTCTTAGTTTTCACATAAGGTCCGGGGTCAGGACAAAAGACAGATTTTTGACAAATTTCAAAATATGTCAGATATTGTCCAAATCATTTTTTATTTCACTTATAGACATGTGAAATGCATGAACTAGTGCAAAAAAGTGTAACAAAATTGATTTGATTTTTTTTTAGTACTTTTCAGTTTTTCTTAGTTTTCACATAAGGTCCGGGGTCAGGACAAAAGACAGATTTTTGACAAATTTCAAAATATGTCAGATATTGTCCAAATTATTTTTTATTTCACGTCTAGACATGTGAAATGCATGAACTAGTGCAAAAAATTGTAACAAAATTGGTTTGATTTTTTTTTAGTACTTTTCAGTTTTTCTTAGTTTTCACATAAGGTCCGGGGTCAGGACAAAAGACAGATTTTTGACAAATTTCAAAATCTGTCAGATATTGTCCAAATCATTTTTTATTTCACTTCTAGACATGTGAAATGCATGAACTAGGGCAAAAAAGTGTGAAAAAATTGGTTTGATTTTTTTTAGTACTTTTCAGTTTTTCTTAGTTTTCACATAAGGTCCGGGGTCAGGATAAAAGACAGATTTTTGACAAATTTCAAAATCTCTCAGATATTGTCCAAATTATTTTTTATTTCACTTCTAGACATGTGAAATGCATGAACTAGGGCAAAAAAAGTGAAAAAAAATTGGTCTGATTTTTTTTAGTACTTTTCAGTTTTTCTTAGTTTTCACATAAGGTCCGGGGTCAGGACAAAAGACAGATTTTTGACAAATTTCAAAATATGTCAGATATTGTCCAAATCATTTTTTATTTCACTTATAGACATGTGAAATGCATGAACTAGTGCAAAAAAGTGTAACAAAATTGATTTGATTTTTTTTTAGTACTTTTCAGTTTTTCTTAGTTTTCACATAAGGTCCGGGGTCAGGACAAAAGACAGATTTTTGACAAATTTCAAAATCTGTCAGATATTGTCCAAATCATTTTTTATTTAATTTCTAGACATGTGAAATGCATGAACTAGGGCAAGAAAGTGAAAAAAAATTGGTCTGATTTTTTTTAGTACTTTTCAGTTTTTCTTAGTTTTCACATAAGGTCCGGGGTCAGGACAAAAGACAGATTTTTGACAAATTTCAAAATATGTCAGATATTGTCCAAATTATTTTTTATTTCACGTCTAGACATGTGAAATGCATGAACTAGTGCAAAAAAGTGTAACAAAATTGATTTGATTTTTTTTTAGTACTTTTCAGTTTTTCTTAGTTTTCACATAAGGTCCGGGGTCAGGACAAAAGACAGATTTTTGACAAATTTCAAAATATGTCAGATATTGTCCAAATTATTTTTTATTTCACGTCTAGACATGTGAAATGCATGAACTAGTGCAAAAAAGTGTAACACAATTGGTTTGATTTTTTTTTAGTACTTTTCAGTTTTTCTTAGTTTTCACATAAGGTCCGGGGTCAGGACAAAAGACAGATTTTTGACAAATTTCAAAATCTGTCAGATATTGTCCAAATCATTTTTTATTTCACTTCTAGACATGTGAAATGCATGAACTAGGGCAAAAAAGTGTGAAAAAATTGGTTTGATTTTTTTCAGTACCTTGCAGTTTTTCTTAGTTTTCACATAAGGTCCGGGGTCAGGACAAAAGACAGATTTTTGACAAATTTCAAAATATGTCAGATATTGTCCAAATCATTTTTTATTTCACTTATAGACATGTGAAATGTATGAACTAGGGCAAAAAAGTGTAAAAAAATTGGTTTGATTTTTTTTTAGTACCTTGCAGTTTTTCTTAGTTTTCACATAAGGTCCGGGGTCAGGACAAAAGACAGATTTTTGACAAATTTCAAAATATGTCAGATATTGTCCAAATCATTTTTTATTTCACTTATAGACATGTGAAATGCATGAACTAGTGCAAAAAAGTGTAACAAAATTGATTTGATTTTTTTTTAGTACTTTTCAGTTTTTCTTAGTTTTCACATAAGGTCCGGGGTCAGGACAAAAGACAGATTTTTGACAAATTTCAAAATCTGTCAGATATTGTCCAAATCATTTTTTATTTAATTTCTAGACATGTGAAATGCATGAACTAGGGCAAGAAAGTGAAAAAAAATTGGTCTGATTTTTTTTAGTACTTTTCAGTTTTTCTTAGTTTTCACATAAGGTCCGGGGTCAGGACAAAAGACAGATTTTTGACAAATTTCAAAATATGTCAGATATTGTCCAAATCATTTTTTATTTCACTTATAGACATGTGAAATGCATGAACTAGTGCAAAAAAGTGTAACAAAATTGGTTTGATTTTTTTTTAGTACTTTTCAGTTTTTCTTAGTTTTCACATAAGGTCCGGGGTCAGGACAAAAGACAGATTTTTGACAAATTTCAAAATCTGTCAGATATTGTCCAAATCATTTTTTATTTCACTTCTAGACATGTGAAATGCATGAACTAGGGCAAAAAAAGTGAAAAAAAATTGGTCTGATTTTTTTTAGTACTTTTCAGTTTTTCTTAGTTTTCACATAAGGTCCGGGGTCAGGACAAAAGACAGATTTTTGACAAATTTCAAAATATGTCAGATATTGTCCAAATCATTTTTTATTTCACTTATAGACATGTGAAATGCATGAACTAGTGCAAAAAAGTGTAACAAAATTGATTTGATTTTTTTTTTGTACTTTTCAGTTTTTCTTAGTTTTCACATAAGGTCCGGGGTCAGGACAAAAGACAGATTTTTGACAAATTTCAAAATCTGTCAGATATTGTCCAAATCATTTTTTATTTCACTTCAAGACATGTGAAATGCATGAACTAGGGCAAAAAAGTGTGAAAAAATTGGTTTGATTTTTTTTAGTACCTTGCAGTTTTTCTTAGTTTTCACATAAGGTCCGGGGTCAGGACAAAAGACAGATTTTTGACAAATTTCAAAATCTGTCAGATATTGTCCAAATCATTTTTTATTTCATTTCTAGACATGTGAAATGCATGAACTAGGGCAAAAAAAGTGAAAAAAAATTGGACTGATTTTTTTTAGTACTTTTCAGTTTTTCTTAGTTTTCACATAAGGTCCGGGGTCAGGACAAAAGACAGATTTTTGACAAATTTCAAAATATGTCAGATATTGTCCAAATCATTTTTTATTTCACTTATAGACATGTGAAATGCATGAACTAGTGCAAAAAAGTGTAACAAAATTGATTTGATTTTTTTTTAGTACTTTTCAGTTTTTCTTAGTTTTCACATAAGGTCCGGGGTCAGGACAAAAGACAGATTTTTGACAAATTTCAAAATCTGTCAGATATTGTCCAAATCATTTTTTATTTCATTTCTAGACATGTGAAATACATGAACTAGGGCAAAAAAAGTGAAAAAAAATTGGTCTGATTTTTTTTAGTACTTTTCAGTTTTTCTTAGTTTTCACATAAGGTCCGGGGTCAGGACAAAAGACAGATTTTTGACAAATTTCAAAATATGTCAGATATTGTCCAAATTATTTTTTATTTCACGTCTAGACATGTGAAATGCATGAACTAGTGCAAAAAAGTGGAACAAAATTGGTTTGATTTTTTTTTAGTACTTTTCAGTTTTTCTTAGTTTTCACATAAGGTCCGGGGTCAGGACAAAAGACAGATTTTTGACAAATTTCAAAATATGTCAGATATTGTCCAAATTATTTTTTATTTCACGTCTAGACATGTGAAATGCATGAACTAGTGCAAAAAAGTGTAACAAAATTGGTTTGATTTTTTTTTAGTACTTTTCAGTTTTTCTTAGTTTTCACATAAGGTCCGGGGTCAGGACAAAAGACAGATTTTTGACAAATTTCAAAATCTGTCAGATATTGTCCAAATCATTTTTTATTTCACTTCTAGACATGTGAAATGCATGAACTAGTGCAAAAAAGTGTAACAAAATTGGTTTGATTTTTTTTTAGTACTTTTCAGTTTTTCTTAGTTTTCACATAAGGTCCGGGGTCAGGACAAAAGACAGATTTTTGACAAATTTCAAAATCTGTCAGATATTGTCCAAATCATTTTTTATTTCACTTCTAGACATGTGAAATGCATGAACTAGGGCAAAAAAAGTGAAAAAAATTGGACTGATTTTTTTTTGTACTTTTCAGTTTTTCTTAGTTTTCACATAAGGTCCGGGGTCAGGACAAAAGACAGATTTTTGACAAATTTCAAAATATGTCAGATATTGTCCAAATTATTTTTTATTTCACGTCTAGACATGTGAAATGCATGAACTAGGGCAAAAAAGTGTAAAAAAATTGGTTTGATTTTTTTTTAGTACCTTGCAGTTTTTCTTAGTTTTCACATAAGGTCCGGGGTCAGGACAAAAGACAGATTTTTGACAAATTTCAAAATATGTCAGATATTGTCCAAATTATTTTTTATTTCACTTCTAGACATGTGAAATGCATGAACTAGTGCAAAAAAGTGTAACAAAATTGATTTGATTTTTTTTTAGTACTTTTCAGTTTTTCTTAGTTTTCACATAAGGTCCGGGGTCAGGATAAAAGACAGATTTTTGACAAATTTCAAAATCTCTCAGATATTGTCCAAATTATTTTTTATTTCACTTCTAGACATGTGAAATGCATGAACTACGGCAAAAAAAGTGAAAAAAAAATTGGTCTGATTTTTTTTAGTACTTTTCAGTTTTTCTTAGTTTTCACATAAGGTCCGGGGTCAGGACAAAAGACAGATTTTTGACAAATTTCAAAATATGTCAGATATTGTCCAAATCATTTTTTATTTCACTTATAGACATGTGAAATGCATGAACTAGTGCAAAAAAGTGTAACAAAATTGATTTGATTTTTTTTTAGTACTTTTCAGTTTTTCTTAGTTTTCACATAAGGTCCGGGGTCAGGACAAAAGACAGATTTTTGACAAATTTCAAAATATGTCAGATATTGTCCAAATTATTTTTTATTTCACGTCTAGACATGTGAAATGCATGAACTAGTGCAAAAAAGTGTAACAAAATTGGTTTGATTTTTTTTTAGTATTTTTCAGTTTTTCTTAGTTTTCACATAAGGTCCGGGGTCAGGACAAAAGACAGATTTTTGACAAATTTCAAAATATGTCAGATATTGTCCAAATTATTTTTTATTTCACGTCTAGACATGTGAAATGCATGAACTAGTGCAAAAAAGTGTAACAAAATTGGTTTGATTTTTTTTTAGTACTTTTCAGTTTTTCTTAGTTTTCACATAAGGTCCGGGGTCAGGACAAAAGACAGATTTTTGACAAATTTCAAAATCTGTCAGATATTGTCCAAATCATTTTTTATTTCACTTCTAGACATGTGAAATGCATGAACTAGGGCAAAAAAAGTGAAAAAAAATTGGACTGATTTTTTTTTGTACTTTTCAGTTTTTCTTAGTTTTCACATAAGGTCCGGGGTCAGGACAAAAGACAGATTTTTGACAAATTTCAAAATATGTCAGATATTGTCCATATTATTTTTTATTTCAAGTCTAGACATGTGAAATGCATGAACTAGGGCAAAAAAGTGTAAAAAAATTGGTTTGATTTTTTTTAGTACCTTGCAGTTTTTCTTAGTTTTCACATAAGGTCCGGGGTCAGGACAAAAGACAGATTTTTGACAAATTTCAAAATATGTCAGATATTGTCCAAATTATTTTTTATTTCACTTCTAGACATGTGAAATGCATGAACTAGTGCAAAAAAGTGTAACAAAATTGATTTGATTTTTTTTAGTACTTTTCAGTTTTTCTTAGTTTTCACATAAGGTCCGGGGTCAGGATAAAAGACAGATTTTTGACAAATTTCAAAATCTCTCAGATATTGTCCAAATTATTTTTTATTTCACTTCTAGACATGTGAAATGCATGAACTAGGGCAAAAAAAGTGAAAAAAAAATTGGTCTGATTTTTTTTAGTACTTTTCAGTTTTTCTTAGTTTTCACATAAGGTCCGGGGTCAGGACAAAAGACAGATTTTTGACAAATTTCAAAATATGTCAGATATTGTCTAAATTATTTTTTATTTCACGTCTAGACATGTGAAATGCATGAACTAGTGCAAAAAAGTGTAACAAAATTGGTTTGATTTTTTTTTAGTACTTTTCAGTTTTTCTTAGTTTTCACATAAGGTCCGGGGTCAGGACAAAAGACAGATTTTTGACAAATTTCAAAATATGTCAGATATTGTCCAAATTATTTTTTATTTCACGTCTAGACATGTGAAATGCATGAACTAGTGCAAAAAAGTGTAACAAAATTGGTTTGATTTTTTTTTAGTACTTTTCAGTTTTTCTTAGTTTTCACATAAGGTCCGGGGTCAGGACAAAAGACAGATTTTTGACAAATTTCAAAATCTGTCAGATATTGTCCAAATCATTTTTTATTTCACGTCTAGACATGTGAAATGCATGAACTAGTGCAAAAAAGTGTAACAAAATTGGTTTGATTTTTTTTTAGTACTTTTCAGTTTTTCTTAGTTTTCACATAAGGTCCGGGGTCAGGACAAAAGACAGATTTTTGACAAATTTCAAAATCTGTCAGATATTGTCCAAATCATTTTTTATTTCATTTCTAGACATGTGAAATGCATGAAATAGGGCAAAAAAAGTGAAAAAAAATTGGTCTGATTTTTTTTAGTACTTTTCAGTTTTTCTTAGTTTTCACATAAGGTCCGGGGTCAGGACAAAAGACAGATTTTTGACAAATTTCAAAATCTGTCAGATATTGTCCAAATCATTTTTTATTTCATTTCTAGACATGTGAAATGCATGAACTAGGGCAAAAAAAGTGAAAAAAAATTGGTCTGATTTTTTTTAGTACTTTTCAGTTTTTCTTAGTTTTCACATAAGGTCCGGGGTCAGGACAAAAGACAGAATTTTGACAAATTTCAAAATATGTCAGATATTGTCCAAATCATTTTTTATTTAATTTCTAGACATGTGAAATGCATGAACTAGGGCAAGAAAGTGTGAAAAAATTGGTTTGATTTTTTTTTAGTACCTTGCAGTTTTTCTTAGTTTTCACATAAGGTCCGGGGTCAGGACAAAAGACAGATTTTTGACAAATTTCAAAATATGTCAGATATTGTCCAAATTATTTTTTATTTCACGTCTAGACATGTGAAATGCATGAACTAGGGCAAAAAAGTGTAACAAAATTGGTTTGATTTTTTTTAGTACCTTTCAGTTTTTCTTAGTTTTCACATAAGGTCCGGGGTCAGGACAAAAGACAGATTTTTGACAAATTTCAAAATCTGTCAGATATTGTCCAAATCATTTTTTATTTCATTTCTAGACATGTGAAATGCATGAACTAGGGCAAAAAAAGTGAAAAAAAATTGGTCTGATTTTTTTTAGTACTTTTCAGTTTTTCTTAGTTTTCACATAAGGTCCGGGGTCAGGACAAAAGACAGATTTTTGACAAATTTCAAAATCTCTCAGATATTGTCCAAATCATTTTTTATTTCATTTCTAGACATGTGAAATGCATGAACTAGGGCAAAAAAAGTGAAAAAAAATTGGTCTGATTTTTTTTAGTACTTTTCAGTTTTTCTTAGTTTTCACATAAGGTCCGGGGTCAGGACAAAAGACACAATTTTGACAAATTTCAAAATATGTCAGATATTGTCCAAATCATTTTTTATTTAATTTCTAGACATGTGAAATGCATGAACTAGGGCAAGAAAGTGTGAAAAAATTGGTTTGATTTTTTTTTAGTACCTTGCAGTTTTTCTTAGTTTTCACATAAGGTCCGGGGTCAGGACAAAAGACAGAATTTTGACAAATTTCAAAATATGTCAGATATTGTCCAAATCATTTTTTATTTCACTTCTAGACATGTGAAATGCATGAACTAGTGCAAAAAAGTGTAACAAAATTGGTTTGATTTTTTTTAGTACTTTTCAGTTTTTCTTAGTTTTCACATAAGGTCCGGGGTCAGGATAAAAGACAGATTTTTGACAAATTTCAAAATCTCTCAGATATTGTCCAAATCATTTTTTATTTCACTTCTAGACATGTGAAATGCATGAACTAGGGCAAAAAAGTGTAAAAAAATTGGTTTGATTTTTTTTTAGTCCCTTGCAGTTTTTCTTATATTTCACATAAGGTCCGGGGTCAGGACAAAAGACAGATTTTTGACAAATTTCAAAATCTGTCAGATATTGTCCAAATCATTTTTTATTTCACTTCTAGACATGTGAAATGCATGAACTAGGGCAAAAAAAGTGAAAAAAAATTGGACTGATTTTTTTTTGTACTTTTCAGTTTTTCTTAGTTTTCACATAAGGTCCGGGGTCAGGACAAAAGACAGATTTTTGACAAATTTCAAAATATGTCAGATATTGTCCAAATTATTTTTTATTTCACGTCTAGACATGTGAAATGCATGAACTAGGGCAAAAAAGTGTAAAAAAATTGGTTTGATTTTTTTTTAGTACCTTGCAGTTTTTCTTAGTTTTCACATAAGGTCCGGGGTCAGGACAAAAGACAGATTTTTGACAAATTTCAAAATATGTCAGATATTGTCCAAATTATTTTTTATTTCACTTCTAGACATGTGAAATGCATGAACTAGTGCAAAAAAGTGTAACAAAATTGATTTGATTTTTTTTTAGTACTTTTCAGTTTTTCTTAGTTTTCACATAAGGTCCGGGGTCAGGATAAAAGACAGATTTTTGACAAATTTCAAAATCTCTCAGATATTGTCCAAATTATTTTTTATTTCACTTCTAGACATGTGAAATGCATGAACTAGGGCAAAAAAAGTGAAAAAAAAATTGGTCTGATTTTTTTTAGTACTTTTCAGTTTTTCTTAGTTTTCACATAAGGTCCGGGGTCAGGACAAAAGACAGATTTTTGACAAATTTCAAAATATGTCAGATATTGTCCAAATCATTTTTTATTTCACTTATAGACATGTGAAATGCATGAACTAGTGCAAAAAAGTGTAACAAAATTGATTTGATTTTTTTTTAGTACTTTTCAGTTTTTCTTAGTTTTCACATAAGGTCCGGGGTCAGGACAAAAGACAGATTTTTGACAAATTTCAAAATCTGTCAGATATTGTCCAAATCATTTTTTATTTAATTTCTAGACATGTGAAATGCATGAACTAGGGCAAGAAAGTGTGAAAAAATTGGTTTGATTTTTTTTTAGTACTTTTCAGTTTTTCTTAGTTTTCACATAAGGTCCGGGGTCAGGACAAAAGACAGATTTTTGACAAATTTCAAAATATGTCAGATATTGTCCAAATTATTTTTTATTTCACGTCTAGACATGTGAAATGCATGAACTAGTGCAAAAAAAGTGTAACAAAATTGGTTTGATTTTTTTTTAGTACTTTTCAGTTTTTCTTAGTTTTCACATAAGGTCCGGGGTCAGGACAAAAGACAGATTTTTTACAAATTTCTAAATATGTCAGATATTGTCCAAGTCATTTTTTATTTCACTTCTAGACATGTGAAATGCATGAACTAGGGCAAAAAAGTGTAAAAAAATTGGTTTGATTTTTTTTAGTACCTTACAGTTTTTCTTAGTTTTCACATAAGGTCCGGGGGGTCAGGACAAAAGACAGATTTTTGACAAATTTCAAAATATGTCAGATATTGTCCAAATTATTTTTTATTTCACTTCTAGACATGTGAAATGCATGAACTAGGGCAAAAAAAGTGAAAAAAAATTGGTCTGATTTTTCTTTAGTACCTTGCAGTTTTTCTTAGTTTTCACATAAGGTCCGGGGTCAGGACAAAAGACAGATTTTTGACAAATTTCAAAATATGTCAGATATTGTCCAAATCATTTTTTATTTCACGTCTAGACATGTGAAATGCATGAACTAGTGCAAAAAAGTGTAACAAAATTGGTTTGATTTTTTTTTAGTACTTTTCAGTTTTTCTTAGTTTTCACATAAGGTCCGGGGTCAGGACAAAAGACAGATTTTTGACAAATTTCAAAATATGTCAGATATTGTCCAAATCATTTTTTATTTCACTTCTAGACATGTGAAATGCATGAACTAGGGCAAGAAAGTGTGAAAAAATTGGTTTGATTTTTTTTTAGTCCCTTGCAGTTTTTCTTATATTTCACATAAGGTCCGGGGTCAGGACAAAAGACACAATTTTGACAAATTTCAAAATATGTCAGATATTGTCCAAATCATTTTTTATTTCACTTCTAGACATGTGAAATGCATGAACTAGGGCAAAAAAGTGTAAAAAAATTGGTTTGATTTTTTTTTAGTACCTTGCAGTTTTTCTTAGTTTTCACATAAGGTCCGGGGTCAGGACAAAAGACAGAATTTTGACAAATTTCAAAATATGTCAGATATTGTCCAAATTATTTTTTATTTCACTTCTAGACATGTGAAATGCATGAACTAGGGCAAAAAAAGTGAAAAAAAATTGGACTGATTTTTTTTTGTACTTTTCAGTTTTTCTTAGTTTTCACATAAGGTCCGGGGTCAGGACAAAAGACAGATTTTTGACAAATTTCAAAATATGTCAGATATTGTCCAAATTATTTTTTATTTCACTTCTAGACATGTGAAATGCATGAACTAGGGCAAAAAAAGTGAAAAAAAATTGGTCTGATTTTTCTTTAGTACCTTGCAGTTTTTCTTAGTTTTCACATAAGGTCCGGGGTCAGGACAAAAGACAGATTTTTGACAAATTTCAAAATATGTCAGATATTGTCCAAATCATTTTTTATTTCACGTCTAGACATGTGAAATGCATGAACTAGTGCAAAAAAGTGTAACAAAATTGGTTTGATTTTTTTTAGTACCTTTCAGTTTTTCTTAGTTTTCACATAAGGTCCGGGGTCAGCACAAAAGACAGATTTTTGACAAATTTCAAAATCTGTCAGATATTGTCCAAGTCATTTTTTATTTCACTTCTAGACATGTGAAATGCATGAACTAGGGCAAAAAAGTGTAAAAAAATTGGTTTGATTTTTTTTAGTACCTTACAGTTTTTCTTAGTTTTCACATAAGGTCCGGGGGGTCAGGAAAAAAGACAGATTTTTGAAAAATTTCAAAATATGTCAGATATTGTCCAAATTATTTTTTATTTCACTTCTAGACATGTGAAATGCATGAACTAGGGCAAAAAAGGGAAAAAAAATTGGTCTGATTTTTTTTTAGTACCTTGCAGTTTTTCTTAGTTTTCACATAAGGTCCGGGGTCAGGACAAAAGACAGATTTTTGACAAATTTCAAAATATGTCAGATATTGTCCAAATTATTTTTTATTTCACGTCTAGACATGTGAAATGCATGAACTAGTGCAAAAAAGTGTAACAAAATTGGTTTGATTTTTTTTTAGTACTTTTCAGTTTTTCTTAGTTTTCACATAAGGTCCGGGGTCAGGACAAAAGACAGATTTTTGACAAATTTCAAAATCTGTCAGATATTGTCCAAATTATTTTTTATTTCACGTCTAGACATGTGAAATGCATGAACTAGTCCAAAAAAAGTGTAACAAAATTGGTTTGATTTTTTTTTAGTACTTTTCAGTTTTTCTTAGTTTTCACATAAGGTCCGGGGTCAGGACAAAAGACAGATTTTTTACAAATTTCAAAATATGTCAGATATTGTCCAAGTCATTTTTTATTTCACTTCTAGACATGTGAAATGCATGAACTAGGGCAAAAAAGTGTAAAAAAATTGGTTTGATTTTTTTTAGTACCTTACAGTTTTTCTTAGTTTTCACATAAGGTCCGGGGGGTCAGGACAAAAGACAGATTTTTGACAAATTTCAAAATATGTCAGATATTGTCCAAATTATTTTTTATTTCACTTCTAGACATGTGAAATGCATGAACTAGGGCAAAAAAAGTGAAAAAAAATTGGTCTGATTTTTTTTTAGTACCTTGCAGTTTTTCTTAGTTTTCACATAAGGTCCGGGGTCAGGACAAAAGACAGATTTTTGACAAATTTCAAAATATGTCAGATATTGTCCAAATCATTTTTTATTTCACGTCTAGACATGTGAAATGCATGAACTAGGGCAAAAAAAGTGAAAAAAAATTGGTCTGATTTTTTTTTAGTACCTTGCAGTTTTTCTTAGTTTTCACATAAGGTCCGGGGTCAGCACAAAAGACAGATTTTTGACAAATTTCAAAATCTGTCAGATATTGTCCAAATCATTTTTTATTTAATTTCTAGACATGTGAAATGCATGAACTAGGGCAAAAAAAGTGAAAAAAAATTGGTCTGATTTTTTTTAGTACGTTTCAGTTTTTCTTAGTTTTCACATAAGGTCCGGGGTCAGGACAAAAGACAGATTTTTGACAAATTTCAAAATATGTCAGATATTGTCCAAATTATTTTTTATTTCACGTCTAGACATGTGAAATGCATGAACTAGTGCAAAAAAGTGTAACAAAATTGGTTTGATTTTTTTTTAGTACTTTTCAGTTTTTCTTAGTTTTCACATAAGGTCCGGGGTCAGGACAAAAGAGAGATTTTTGACAAATTTCAAAATCTGTCAGATATTGTCCAAATAATTTTTTATTTCACTTCTAGACATGTGAAATGCATGAACTAGGGCAAAAAAGTGTAAAAATATTGGTTTGATTTTTTTTAGTACCTTTCAGTTTTTCTTAGTTTTCACATAAGGTCCGGGGTCAGGACAAAAGACAGATTTTTGACAAATTTCAAAATCTGTCAGATATTGTCCAAATCATTTTTTATTTAATTTCTAGACATGTGAAATGCATGAACTAGGGCAAAAAAAGTGAAAAAAAATTGGTCTGATTTTTTTTAGTACTTTTCAGTTTTTCTTAGTTTTCACATAAGGTCCGGGGTCAGGACAAAAGACAGATTTTTTACAAATTTCAAAATATGTCAGATATTGTCCAAGTCATTTTTTATTTCACTTCTAGACATGTGAAATGCATGAACTAGGGCAAAAAAGTGTAAAAAAATTGGTTTGATTTTTTTTAGTACCTTACAGTTTTTCTTAGTTTTCACATAAGGTCCGGGGGGTCAGGACAAAAGACAGATTTTTGACAAATTTCAAAATATGTCAGATATTGTCCAAATTATTTTTTATTTCACTTCTAGACATGTGAAATGCATGAACTAGGGCAAAAAAAGTGAAAAAAAATTGGTCTGATTTTTTTTTAGTACCTTGCAGTTTTTCTTAGTTTTCACATAAGGTCCGGGGTCAGGACAAAAGACAGATTTTTGACAAATTTCAAAATATGTCAGATATTGTCCAAATCATTTTTTATTTCACGTCTAGACATGTGAAATGCATGAACTAGGGCAAAAAAAATGAAAAAAAATTGGTCTGATTTTTTTTTAGTACCTTGCAGTTTTTCTTAGTTTTCACATAAGGTCCGGGGTCAGCACAAAAGACAGATTTTTGACAAATTTCAAAATCTGTCAGATATTGTCCAAATCATTTTTTATTTAATTTCTAGACATGTGAAATGCATGAACTAGGGCAAAAAAAGTGAAAAAAAATTGGTCTGATTTTTTTTTAGTACGTTTCAGTTTTTCTTAGTTTTCACATAAGGTCCGGGGTCAGGACAAAAGACAGATTTTTGACAAATTTCAAAATATGTCAGATATTGTCCAAATTATTTTTTATTTCACGTCTAGACATGTGAAATGCATGAACTAGTGCAAAAAAGTGTAACAAAATTGGTTTGATTTTTTTTTAGTACTTTTCAGTTTTTCTTAGTTTTCACATAAGGTCCGGGGTCAGGACAAAAGACAGATTTTTGACAAATTTCAAAATCTGTCAGATATTGTCCAAATAATTTTTTATTTCACTTCTAGACATGTGAAATGCATGAACTAGGGCAAAAAAGTGTAAAAATATTGGTTTGATTTTTTTTAGTACCTTTCAGTTTTTCTTAGTTTTCACATAAGGTCCGGGGTCAGGACAAAAGACAGATTTTTGACAAATTTCAAAATCTGTCAGATATTGTCCAAATCATTTTTTATTTAATTTCTAGACATGTGAAATGCATGAACTAGGGCAAAAAAAGTGAAAAAAAATTGGTCTGATTTTTTTTAGTACTTTTCAGTTTTTCTTAGTTTTCACATAAGGTCCGGGGTCAGGACAAAATACAGATTTCTGACAAATTTCAAAATCTGTCAGATATTGTCCAAATCATTTTTTATTTAATTTCTAGACATGTGAAATGCATGAACTAGGGCAAGAAAGTGTGAAAAAATTGGTTTGATTTTTTTTTAGTACTTTTCAGTTTTTCTTAGTTTTCACATAAGGTCCGGGGTCAGGACAAAAGACAGATTTTTGACAAATTTCAAAATATGTCAGATATTGTCCAAATTATTTTTTATTTCACGTCTAGACATGTGAAATGCATGAACTAGTGCAAAAAAAGTGTAACAAAATTGGTTTGATTTTTTTTTAGTACTTTTCAGTTTTTCTTAGTTTTCACATAAGGTCCGGGGTCAGGACAAAAGACAGATTTTTTACAAATTTCAAAATATGTCAGATATTGTCCAAGTCATTTTTTATTTCACTTCTAGACATGTGAAATGCATGAACTAGGGCAAAAAAGTGTAAAAAAATTGGTTTGATTTTTTTTAGTACCTTACAGTTTTTCTTAGTTTTCACATAAGGTCCGGGGGGTCAGGACAAAAGACAGATTTTTGACAAATTTCAAAATATGTCAGATATTGTCCAAATTATTTTTTATTTCACTTCTAGACATGTGAAATGCATGAACTAGGGCAAAAAAAGTGAAAAAAAATTGGTCTGATTTTTTTTTAGTACCTTGCAGTTTTTCTTAGTTTTCACATAAGGTCCGGGGTCAGGACAAAAGACAGATTTTTGACAAATTTCAAAATATGTCAGATATTGTCCAAATCATTTTTTATTTCACGTCTAGACATGTGAAATGCATGAACTAGTGCAAAAAAGTGTAACAAAATTGGTTTGATTTTTTTTAGTACCTTGCAGTTTTTCTTAGTTTTCACATAAGGTCCGGGGTCAGCACAAAAGACAGATTTTTGACAAATTTCAAAATCTGTCAGATATTGTCCAAGTCATTTTTTATTTCACTTCTAGACATGTGAAATGCATGAACTAGGGCAAAAAAGTGTAAAAAAATTGGTTTGATTTTTTTTAGTACCTTACAGTTTTTCTTAGTTTTCACATAAGGTCCGGGGGTCAGGACAAAAGACAGATTTTTGACAAATTTCAAAATATGTCAGATATTGTCCAAATTATTTTTTATTTCACTTCTAGACATGTGAAATGCATGAACTAGGGCAAAAAAAGTGAAAAAAAATTGGTCTGATTTTTTTTTAGTACCTTGCAGTTTTTCTTAGTTTTCACATAAGGTCCGGGGTCAGGACAAAAGACAGATTTTTGACAAATTTCAAAATATGTCAGATATTGTCC
Source organism: Alosa pseudoharengus (assembly GCF_046254945.1). Taxonomy (NCBI): domain Eukaryota; kingdom Metazoa; phylum Chordata; class Actinopteri; order Clupeiformes; family Clupeidae; genus Alosa; species Alosa pseudoharengus. Next base: position 241,174 of record NW_027468856.1, read on the forward strand.
AAATCATTTTTTATTTCACGTCTAGACATGTGAAATGCATGAACTAGTGCAAAAAAGTGTAACAAAATTGGTTTGATTTTTTTTAGTACCTTTCAGTTTTTCTTAGTTTTCACATAAGGTCCGGGGTCAGCACAAAAGACAGATTTTTGACAAATTTCAAAATCTGTCAGATATTGTCCAAGTCATTTTTTATTTCACTTCTAGACATGTGAAATGCATGAACTAGGGCAAAAAAGTGTAAAAAAATTGGTTTGATTTTTTTTAGTACCTTACAGTTTTTCTTAGTTTTCACATAAGGTCCGGGGGGTCAGGAAAAAAGACAGATTTTTGAAAAATTTCAAAATATGTCAGATATTGTCCAAATTATTTTTTATTTCACTTCTAGACATGTGAAATGCATGAACTAGGGCAAAAAAGGGAAAAAAAATTGGTCTGATTTTTTTTTAGTACCTTGCAGTTTTTCTTAGTTTTCACATAAGGTCCGGGGTCAGGACAAAAGACAGATTTTTGACAAATTTCAAAATATGTCAGATATTGTCCAAATTATTTTTTATTTCACGTCTAGACATGTGAAATGCATGAACTAGTGCAAAAAAGTGTAACAAAATTGGTTTGATTTTTTTTTAGTACTTTTCAGTTTTTCTTAGTTTTCACATAAGGTCCGGGGTCAGGACAAAAGACAGATTTTTGACAAATTTCAAAATATGTCAGATATTGTCCAAATTATTTTTTATTTCACGTCTAGACATGTGAAATGCATGAACTAGTGCAAAAAAGTGTAACAAAATTGGTTTGATTTTTTTTTAGTACTTTTCAGTTTTTCTTAGTTTTCACATAAGGTCCGGGGTCAGGACAAAAGACAGATTTTTGACAAATTTCAAAATATGTCAGATATTGTCCAAGTCATTTTTTATTTCACTTCTAGACATGTGAAATGCATGAACTAGGGCAAAAAAGTGTAAAAAAATTGGTTTGATTTTTTTTAGTACCTTACAGTTTTTCTTAGTTTTCACACAAGGTCCGGGGTCAGGACAAAAGACAGATTTTTGACAAATTTCAAAATCTGTCAGATATTGTCCAAATCATTTTTTATTTAATTTCTAGACATGTGAAATGCATGAACTAGGGCAAAAAAAGTGAAAAAAAATTGGTCTGATTTTTTTTAGTACGTTTCAGTTTTTCTTAGTTTTCACATAAGGTCCGGGGTCAGGACAAAAGACAGATTTTTGACAAATTTCAAAATATGTCAGATATTGTCCAAATTATTTTTTATTTCACGTCTAGACATGTGAAATGCATGAACTAGTGCAAAAAAGTGTAACAAAATTGGTTTGATTTTTTTTTAGTACTTTTCAGTTTTTCTTAGTTTTCACATAAGGTCCGGGGTCAGGACAAAAGACAGATTTTTGACAAATTTCAAAATCTGTCAGATATTGTCCAAATAATTTTTTATTTCACTTCTAGACATGTGAAATGCATGAACTAGGGCAAAAAAGTGTAAAAATATTGGTTTGATTTTTTTTAGTACCTTTCAGTTTTTCTTAGTTTTCACATAAGGTCCGGGGTCAGGACAAAAGACAGATTTTTGACAAATTTCAAAATCTGTCAGATATTGTCCAAATCATTTTTTATTTCATTTCTAGACATGTGAAATGCATGAACTAGGGCAAGAAAGTGTGAAAAAATTGGTTTGATTTTTTTTTAGTACTTTTCAGTTTTTCTTAGTTTTCACATAAGGTCCGGGGTCAGGACAAAAGACAGATTTTTTACAAATTTCAAAATATGTCAGATATTGTCCAAATCATTTTTTATTTCACTTCTAGACATGTGAAATGCATGAACTAGGGCAAAAAAGTGTAAAAAAATTGGTTTGATTTTTTTTTAGTACCTTGCAGTTTTTCTTAGTTTTCACATAAGGTCCGGGGTCAGGACAAAAGACAGAATTTTGACAAATTTCAAAATATGTCAGATATTGTCCAAATCATTTTTTATTTCACTTCTAGACATGTGAAATGCATGAACTAGGGCAAAAAAGTGTAAAAAAATTGGTTTGATTTTTTTTTAGTACCTTGCAGTTTTTCTTAGTTTTCACATAAGGTCCGGGGTCAGGACAAAAGACAGATTTTTGACAAATTTCAAAATATGTCAGATATTGTCCAAATCATTTTTTATTTCACGTCTAGACATGTGAAATGCATGAACTAGTGCAAAAAAGTGTAACAAAATTGGTTTGATTTTTTTTAGTACCTTTCAGTTTTTCTTAGTTTTCACATAAGGTCCGGGGTCAGCACAAAAGACAGATTTTTGACAAATTTCAAAATCTGTCAGATATTGTCCAAGTCATTTTTTATTTCACTTCTAGACATGTGAAATGCATGAACTAGGGCAAAAAAGTGTAAAAAAATTGGTTTGATTTTTTTTAGTACCTTACAGTTTTTCTTAGTTTTCACATAAGGTCCGGGGGGTCAGGACAAAAGACAGATTTTTGAAAAATTTCAAAATATGTCAGATATTGTCCAAATTATTTTTTATTTCACTTCTAGACATGTGAAATGCATGAACTAGGGCAAAAAAGGGAAAAAAAATTGGTCTGATTTTTTTTTAGTACCTTGCAGTTTTTCTTAGTTTTCACATAAGGTCCGGGGTCAGGACAAAAGACAGATTTTTGACAAATTTCAAAATATGTCAGATATTGTCCAAATCATTTTTTATTTCACTTCTAGACATGTGAAATGCATGAACTAGGGCAAAAAAGTGTAAAAAAATTGGTTTGATTTTTTTTAGTACCTTTCAGTTTTTCTTAGTTTTCACACAAGGTCCGGGGTCAGGACAAAAGACAGATTTTTGACAAATTTCAAAATATGTCAGATATTGTCCAAATTATTTTTTATTTCACTTATAGACATGTGAAATGCATGAACTAGGGCAAAAAAGTGTAAAAAAATTGGTTTGATTTTTTTTAGTACCTTTCAGTTTTTTTTAGTTTTCACATAAGGTCCGGGGTCAGGACAAAAGACAGATTTTTGACAAATTTCAAAATATGTCAGATATTGTCCAAATTATTTTTTATTTCACGTCTAGACATGTGAAATGCATGAACTAGTGCAAAAAAGTGTAACAAAATTGGTTTGATTTTTTTTTAGTACTTTTCAGTTTTTCTTAGTTTTCACATAAGGTCCGGGGTCAGGACAAAAGACAGATTTTTGACAAATTTCAAAATCTGTCAGATATTGTCCAAATAATTTTTTATTTCACTTCTAGACATGTGAAATGCATGAACTAGGGCAAAAAAGTGTAAAAATATTGGTTTGATTTTTTTTAGTACCTTTCAGTTTTTCTTAGTTTTCACATAAGGTCCGGGGTCAGGACAAAAGACAGATTTTTGAAAAATTTCAAAATCTGTCAGATATTGTCCAAATAATTTTTTATTTAATTTCTAGACATGTGAAATGCATGAACTAGGGCAAAAAAAGTGAAAAAAAATTGGTCTGATTTTTTTTAGTACTTTTCAGTTTTTCTTAGTTTTCACATAAGGTCCGGGGTCAGGACAAAATACAGATTTCTGATAAATTTCAAAATCTGTCAGATATTGTCCAAATCATTTTTTATTTAATTTCTAGACATGTGAAATGCATGAACTAGGGCAAGAAAGTGAGAAAAAATTGGTTTGATTTTTTTTTAGTACTTTTCAGTTTTTCTTAGTTTTCACATAAGGTCCGGGGTCAGGACAAAAGACAGATTTTTGACAAATTTCAAAATATGTCAGATATTGTCCAAATTATTTTTTATTTCACGTCTAGACATGTGAAATGCATGAACTAGTGCAAAAAAAGTGTAACAAAATTGGTTTGATTTTTTTTTAGTACTTTTCAGTTTTTCTTAGTTTTCACATAAGGTCCGGGGTCAGGACAAAAGACAGATTTTTGACAAATTTCAAAATATGTCAGATATTGTCCAAATTATTTTTTATTTCACGTCTAGACATGTGAAATGCATGAACTAGTGCAAAAAAAGTGTAACAAAATTGGTTTGATTTTTTTTTAGTACTTTTCAGTTTTTCTTAGTTTTCACATAAGGTCCGGGGTCAGGACAAAAGACAGAATTTTGACAAATTTCAAAATATGTCAGATATTGTCCAAATCATTTTTTATTTCACTTATAGACATGTGAAATGCATGAACTAGGGCAAAAAAGTGTAAAAAAATTGGTTTGATTTTTTTTAGTACCTTGCAGTTTTTTTTAGTTTTCACATAAGGTCCGGGGTCAGGACAAAAGACAGATTTTTGACAAATTTCAAAATATGTCAGATATTGTCCAAATTATTTTTTATTTCACGTCTAGACATGTGAAATGCATGAACTAGGGCAAAAAAGTGTAAAAAAATTGGTTTGATTTTTTTTAGTACCTTGCAGTTTTTCTTAGTTTTCACATAAGGTCCGGGGTCAGGACAAAAGACAGAATTTTGACAAATTTCAAAATATGTCAGATATTGTCCAAATCATTTTTTATTTCACTTATAGACATGTGAAATGCATGAACTAGGGCAAAAAAGTGTAAAAAAATTGGTTTGATTTTTTTTAGTACCTTTCAGTTTTTTTTAGTTTTCACATAAGGTCCGGGGTCAGGACAAAAGACAGATTTTTGACAAATTTCAAAATATGTCAGATATTGTCCAAATCATTTTTTATTTCACTTCTAGACATGTGAAATGCATGAACTAGGGCAAAAAAGTATAAAAAAATTGGTTTGATTTTTTTTTAGAACCTTGCAGTTTTTCTTAGTTTTCACATAAGGTCCGGGGTCAGGACAAAAGACAGAATTTTGACAAATTTCAAAATATGTCAGATATTGTCCAAATCATTTTTTATTTCACTTATAGACATGTGAAATGCATGAACTAGGGCAAAAAAGTGTAAAAAAATTGGTTTGATTTTTTTTAGTACCTTTCAGTTTTTTTTAGTTTTCACATAAGGTCCGGGGTCAGGACAAAAGACAGATTTTTGACAAATTTCAAAATATGTCAGATATTGTCCAAATTATTTTTTATTTCACGTCTAGACATGTGAAATGCATGAACTAGTGCAAAAAAGTGTAACAAAATTGGTTTGATTTTTTTTTAGTACTTTTCAGTTTTTCTTAGTTTTCACATAAGGTCCGGGGTCAGGACAAAAGACAGATTTTTGACAAATTTCAAAATATGTCAGATATTGTCCAAATTATTTTTTATTTCACGTCTAGACATGTGAAATGCATGAACTAGTGCAAAAAAGTCTAACAAAATTGGTCTGATTTTTTTTAAGTACTTTTCAGTTTTTCTTAGTTTTCACATAAGGTCCGGGGTCAGGACAAAAGACAGATTTTTGACAAATTTCAAAATATGTCAGATATTGTCCAAATTATTTTTTATTTCACGTCTAGACATGTGAAATGCATGAACTAGTGCAAAAAAGTCTAACAAAATTGGTCTGATTTTTTTTAGTACTTTTCAGTTTTTCTTAGTTTTCACATAAGGTCCGGGGTCAGGACAAAAGACAGATTTTTGACAAATTTCAAAATCTGTCAGATATTGTCCAAATCATTTTTTATTTCACTTCTAGACATGTGAAATGCATGAACTAGGGCAAAAAAGTGTAAAAAAATTGGTTTGATTTTTTTTAGTACCTTTCAGTTTTTCTTAGTTTTCACACAAGGTCCGGGGTCAGGACAAAAGACAGATTTTTGACAAATTTCAAAATATGTCAGATATTGTCCAAATTATTTTTTATTTCACTTATAGACATGTGAAATGCATGAACTAGGGCAAAAAAGTGTAAAAAAATTGGTTTGATTTTTTTTAGTACCTTTCAGTTTTTTTTAGTTTTCACATAAGGTCCGGGGTCAGGACAAAAGACAGATTTTTGACAAATTTCAAAATATGTCAGATATTGTCCAAATTATTTTTTATTTCACGTCTAGACATGTGAAATGCATGAACTAGTGCAAAAAAGTGTAACAAAATTGGTTTGATTTTTTTTTAGTACTTTTCAGTTTTTCTTAGTTTTCACATAAGGTCCGGGGTCAGGACAAAAGACAGATTTTTGACAAATTTCAAAATCTGTCAGATATTGTCCAAATAATTTTTTATTTCACTTCTAGACATGTGAAATGCATGAACTAGGGCAAAAAAGTGTAAAAATATTGGTTTGATTTTTTTTAGTACCTTTCAGTTTTTCTTAGTTTTCACATAAGGTCCGGGGTCAGGACAAAAGACAGATTTTTGAAAAATTTCAAAATCTGTCAGATATTGTCCAAATCATTTTTTATTTAATTTCTAGACATGTGAAATGCATGAACTAGGGCAAAAAAAGTGAAAAAAAATTGGTCTGATTTTTTTTAGTACTTTTCAGTTTTTCTTAGTTTTCACATAAGGTCCGGGGTCAGGACAAAAGACAGAATTTTGACAAATTTCAAAATATGTCAGATATTGTCCAAATCATTTTTTATTTCACTTATAGACATGTGAAATGCATGAACTAGGGCAAAAAAGTGTAAAAAAATTGGTTTGATTTTTTTTAGTACCTTTCAGTTTTTTTTAGTTTTCACATAAGGTCCGGGGTCAGGACAAAAGACAGATTTTTGACAAATTTCAAAATATGTCAGATATTGTCCAAATTATTTTTTATTTCACGTCTAGACATGTGAAATGCATGAACTAGTGCAAAAAAGTGTAACAAAATTGGTTTGATTTTTTTTTAGTACTTTTCAGTTTTTCTTAGTTTTCACATAAGGTCCGGGGTCAGGACAAAAGACAGATTTTTGACAAATTTCAAAATATGTCAGATATTGTCCAAATTATTTTTTATTTCACGTCTAGACATGTGAAATGCATGAACTAGTGCAAAAAAGTCTAACAAAATTGGTCTGATTTTTTTTAAGTACTTTTCAGTTTTTCTTAGTTTTCACATAAGGTCCGGGGTCAGGACAAAAGACAGATTTTTGACAAATTTCAAAATATGTCAGATATTGTCCAAATTATTTTTTATTTCACGTCTAGACATGTGAAATGCATGAACTAGTGCAAAAAAGTCTAACAAAATTGGTCTGATTTTTTTTAGTACTTTTCAGTTTTTCTTAGTTTTCACATAAGGTCCCGGGTCAGGACAAAAGACAGATTTTTGACAAATTTCAAAATCTGTCAGATATTGTCCAAATCATTTTTTATTTCACTTCTAGACATGTGAAATGCATGAACTAGGGCAAAAAAGTGTAAAAAAATTGGTTTGATTTTTTTTAGTACCTTGCAGTTTTTCTTAGTTTTCACATAAGGTCCGGGGTCAGGACAAAAGACAGAATTTTGACAAATTTCAAAATATGTCAGATATTGTCCAAATTATTTTTTATTTCACGTCTAGACATGTGAAATGCATGAACTAGGGCAAAAAAGTGTAAAAAAATTGGTTTGATTTTTTTTAGTACCTTGCAGTTTTTCTTAGTTTTCACATAAGGTCCGGGGTCAGGACAAAAGACAGAATTTTGACAAATTTCAAAATATGTCAGATATTGTCCAAATCATTTTTTATTTCACTTATAGACATGTGAAATGCATGAACTAGTGCAAAAAAGTCTAACAAAATTGGTCTGATTTTTTTTAGTACTTTTCAGTTTTTCTTAGTTTTCACATAAGGTCCCGGGTCAGGACAAAAGACAGATTTTTGACAAATTTCAAAATCTGTCAGATATTGTCCAAATCATTTTTTATTTCACTTCTAGACATGTGAAATGCATGAACTAGGGCAAAAAAGTGTAAAAAAATTGGTTTGATTTTTTTTAGTACCTTGCAGTTTTTCTTAGTTTTCACATAAGGTCCGGGGTCAGGACAAAAGACAGAATTTTGACAAATTTCAAAATATGTCAGATATTGTCCAAATTATTTTTTATTTCACGTCTAGACATGTGAAATGCATGAACTAGGGCAAAAAAGTGTAAAAAAATTGGTTTGATTTTTTTTTAGAACCTTGCAGTTTTTCTTAGTTTTCACATAAGGTCCGGGGTCAGGACAAAAGACAGAATTTTGACAAATTTCAAAATATGTCAGATATTGTCCAAATCATTTTTTATTTCACTTATAGACATGTGAAATGCATGAACTAGGGCAAAAAAGTGTAAAAAAATTGGTTTGATTTTTTTTAGTACCTTTCAGTTTTTTTTAGTTTTCACATAAGGTCCGGGGTCAGGACAAAAGACAGATTTTTGACAAATTTCAAAATATGTCAGATATTGTCCAAATTATTTTTTATTTCACGTCTAGACATGTGAAATGCATGAACTAGTGCAAAAAAGTGTAACAAAATTGGTTTGATTTTTTTTTAGTACTTTTCAGTTTTTCTTAGTTTTCACATAAGGTCCGGGGTCAGGACAAAAGACAGATTTTTGACAAATTTCAAAATATGTCAGATATTGTCCAAATTATTTTTTATTTCACGTCTAGACATGTGAAATGCATGAACTAGTGCAAAAAAGTCTAACAAAATTGGTCTGATTTTTTTTAAGTACTTTTCAGTTTTTCTTAGTTTTCACATAAGGTCCGGGGTCAGGACAAAAGACAGATTTTTGACAAATTTCAAAATATGTCAGATAGTGTCCAAATTATTTTTTATTTCACGTCTAGACATGTGAAATGCATGAACTAGTGCAAAAAAGTGTAACAAAATTGGTTTGATTTTTTTTTAGTACTTTTCAGTTTTTCTTAGTTTTCACATAAGGTCCGGGGTCAGGACAAAAGACAGATTTTTGACAAATTTCAAAATCTGTCAGATATTGTCCAAATAATTTTTTATTTCACTTCTAGACATGTGAAATGCATGAAATAGGGCAAAAAAGTGTAAAAATATTGGTTTGATTTTTTTTAGTACCTTTCAGTTTTTCTTAGTTTTCACATAAGGTCCGGGGTCAGGACAAAAGACAGATTTTTGAAAAATTTCAAAATCTGTCAGATATTGTCCAAATCATTTTTTATTTAATTTCTAGACATGTGAAATGCATGAACTAGGGCAAAAAAAGTGAAAAAAAATTGGTCTGATTTTTTTTAGTACTTTTCAGTTTTTCTTAGTTTTCACATAAGGTCCGGGGTCAGGACAAAAGACAGAATTTTGACAAATTTCAAAATATGTCAGATATTGTCCAAATCATTTTTTATTTCACTTATAGACATGTGAAATGCATGAACTAGGGCAAAAAAGTGTAAAAAAATTGGTTTGATTTTTTTTAGTACCTTTCAGTTTTTTTTAGTTTTCACATAAGGTCCGGGGTCAGGACAAAAGACAGATTTTTGACAAATTTCAAAATATGTCAGATATTGTCCAAATTATTTTTTATTTCACGTCTAGACATGTGAAATGCATGAACTAGTGCAAAAAAGTGTAACAAAATTGGTTTGATTTTTTTTTAGTACTTTTCAGTTTTTCTTAGTTTTCACATAAGGTCCGGGGTCAGGACAAAAGACAGATTTTTGACAAATTTCAAAATATGTCAGATATTGTCCAAATTATTTTTTATTTCACGTCTAGACATGTGAAATGCATGAACTAGTGCAAAAAATTCTAACAAAATTGGTCTGATTTTTTTTAAGTACTTTTCAGTTTTTCTTAGTTTTCACATAAGGTCCGGGGTCAGGACAAAAGACAGATTTTTGACAAATTTCAAAATATGTCAGATATTGTCCAAATTATTTTTTATTTCACGTCTAGACATGTGAAATGCATGAACTAGTGCAAAAAAGTCTAACAAAATTGGTCTGATTTTTTTTAGTACTTTTCAGTTTTTCTTAGTTTTCACATAAGGTCCGGGGTCAGGACAAAAGACAGATTTTTGACAAATTTCAAAATCTGTCAGATATTGTCCAAATCATTTTTTATTTCACTTCTAGACATGTGAAATGCATGAACTAGGGCAAAAAAGTGTAAAAAAATTGGTTTGATTTTTTTTAGTACCTTTCAGTTTTTCTTAGTTTTCACACAAGGTCCGGGGTCAGGACAAAAGACAGATTTTTGACAAATTTCAAAATATGTCAGATATTGTCCAAATTATTTTTTATTTCACTTATAGACATGTGAAATGCATGAACTAGTGCAAAAAAGTCTAACAAAATTGGTCTGATTTTTTTTAGTACCTTTCAGTTTTTTTTAGTTTTCACATAAGGTCCGGGGTCAGGACAAAAGACAGATTTTTGACAAATTTCAAAATATGTCAGATATTGTCCAAATTATTTTTTATTTCACGTCTAGACATGTGAAATGCATGAACTAGTGCAAAAAAGTGTAACAAAATTGGTTTGATTTTTTTTTAGTACTTTTCAGTTTTTCTTAGTTTTCACATAAGGTCCGGGGTCAGGACAAAAGACAGATTTTTGACAAATTTCAAAATCTGTCAGATATTGTCCAAATAATTTTTTATTTCACTTCTAGACATGTGAAATGCATGAACTAGGGCAAAAAAGTGTAAAAATATTGGTTTGATTTTTTTTAGTACCTTTCAGTTTTTCTTAGTTTTCACATAAGGTCCGGGGTCAGGACAAAAGACAGAATTTTGACAAATTTCAAAATATGTCAGATATTGTCCAAATTATTTTTTATTTCACGTCTAGACATGTGAAATGCATGAACTAGTGCAAAAAAGTGTAACAAAATTGGTTTGATTTTTTTTTAGTACTTTTCAGTTTTTCTTAGTTTTCACATAAGGTCCGGGGTCAGGACAAAAGACAGATTTTTGACAAATTTCAAAATATGTCAGATATTGTCCAAATTATTTTTTATTTCACGTCTAGACATGTGAAATGCATGAACTAGTGCAAAAAAGTCTAACAAAATTGGTCTGATTTTTTTTAAGTACTTTTCAGTTTTTCTTAGTTTTCACATAAGGTCCGGGGTCAGGACAAAAGACAGATTTTTGACAAATTTCAAAATATGTCAGATATTGTCCAAATTATTTTTTATTTCACGTCTAGACATGTGAAATGCATGAACTAGTGCAAAAAAGTCTAACAAAATTGGTCTGATTTTTTTTAGTACTTTTCAGTTTTTCTTAGTTTTCACATAAGGTCCCGGGTCAGGACAAAAGACAGATTTTTGACAAATTTCAAAATCTGTCAGATATTGTCCAAATCATTTTTTATTTCACTTCTAGACATGTGAAATGCATGAACTAGGGCAAAAAAGTGTAAAAAAATTGGTTTGATTTTTTTTAGTACCTTGCAGTTTTTCTTAGTTTTCACATAAGGTCCGGGGTCAGGACAAAAGACAGAATTTTGACAAATTTCAAAATATGTCAGATATTGTCCAAATTATTTTTTATTTCACGTCTAGACATGTGAAATGCATGAACTAGGGCAAAAAAGTGTAAAAAAATTGGTTTGATTTTTTTTAGTACCTTGCAGTTTTTCTTAGTTTTCACATAAGGTCCGGGGTCAGGACAAAAGACAGAATTTTGACAAATTTCAAAATATGTCAGATATTGTCCAAATCATTTTTTATTTCACTTATAGACATGTGAAATGCATGAACTAGTGCAAAAAAGTCTAACAAAATTGGTCTGATTTTTTTTAGTACTTTTCAGTTTTTCTTAGTTTTCACATAAGGTCCCGGGTCAGGACAAAAGACAGATTTTTGACAAATTTCAAAATCTGTCAGATATTGTCCAAATCATTTTTTATTTCACTTCTAGACATGTGAAATGCATGAACTAGGGCAAAAAAGTGTAAAAAAATTGGTTTGATTTTTTTTAGTACCTTGCAGTTTTTCTTAGTTTTCACATAAGGTCCGGGGTCAGGACAAAAGACAGAATTTTGACAAATTTCAAAATATGTCAGATATTGTCCAAATTATTTTTTATTTCACGTCTAGACATGTGAAATGCATGAACTAGGGCAAAAAAGTGTAAAAAAATTGGTTTGATTTTTTTTTAGAACCTTGCAGTTTTTCTTAGTTTTCACATAAGGTCCGGGGTCAGGACAAAAGACAGAATTTTGACAAATTTCAAAATATGTCAGATATTGTCCAAATCATTTTTTATTTCACTTATAGACATGTGAAATGCATGAACTAGGGCAAAAAAGTGTAAAAAAATTGGTTTGATTTTTTTTAGTACCTTTCAGTTTTTTTTAGTTTTCACATAAGGTCCGGGGTCAGGACAAAAGACAGATTTTTGACAAATTTCAAAATATGTCAGATATTGTCCAAATTATTTTTTATTTCACGTCTAGACATGTGAAATGCATGAACTAGTGCAAAAAAGTGTAACAAAATTGGTTTGATTTTTTTTTAGTACTTTTCAGTTTTTCTTAGTTTTCACATAAGGTCCGGGGTCAGGACAAAAGACAGATTTTTGACAAATTTCAAAATATGTCAGATATTGTCCAAATTATTTTTTATTTCACGTCTAGACATGTGAAATGCATGAACTAGTGCAAAAAAGTCTAACAAAATTGGTCTGATTTTTTTTAAGTACTTTTCAGTTTTTCTTAGTTTTCACATAAGGTCCGGGGTCAGGACAAAAGACAGATTTTTGACAAATTTCAAAATATGTCAGATAGTGTCCAAATTATTTTTTATTTCACGTCTAGACATGTGAAATGCATGAACTAGTGCAAAAAAGTGTAACAAAATTGGTTTGATTTTTTTTTAGTACTTTTCAGTTTTTCTTAGTTTTCACATAAGGTCCGGGGTCAGGACAAAAGACAGATTTTTGACAAATTTCAAAATCTGTCAGATATTGTCCAAATAATTTTTTATTTCACTTCTAGACATGTGAAATGCATGAAATAGGGCAAAAAAGTGTAAAAATATTGGTTTGATTTTTTTTAGTACCTTTCAGTTTTTCTTAGTTTTCACATAAGGTCCGGGGTCAGGACAAAAGACAGATTTTTGAAAAATTTCAAAATCTGTCAGATATTGTCCAAATCATTTTTTATTTAATTTCTAGACATGTGAAATGCATGAACTAGGGCAAAAAAAGTGAAAAAAAATTGGTCTGATTTTTTTTAGTACTTTTCAGTTTTTCTTAGTTTTCACATAAGGTCCGGGGTCAGGACAAAAGACAGAATTTTGACAAATTTCAAAATATGTCAGATATTGTCCAAATCATTTTTTATTTCACTTATAGACATGTGAAATGCATGAACTAGGGCAAAAAAGTGTAAAAAAATTGGTTTGATTTTTTTTAGTACCTTTCAGTTTTTTTTAGTTTTCACATAAGGTCCGGGGTCAGGACAAAAGACAGATTTTTGACAAATTTCAAAATATGTCAGATATTGTCCAAATTATTTTTTATTTCACGTCTAGACATGTGAAATGCATGAACTAGTGCAAAAAAGTGTAACAAAATTGGTTTGATTTTTTTTTAGTACTTTTCAGTTTTTCTTAGTTTTCACATAAGGTCCGGGGTCAGGACAAAAGACAGATTTTTGACAAATTTCAAAATATGTCAGATATTGTCCAAATTATTTTTTATTTCACGTCTAGACATGTGAAATGCATGAACTAGGGCAAAAAAGTGTAAAAAAATTGGTTTGATTTTTTTTAGTACCTTGCAGTTTTTCTTAGTTTTCACATAAGGTCCGGGGTCAGGACAAAAGACAGAATTTTGACAAATTTCAAAATATGTCAGATATTGTCCAAATCATTTTTTATTTCACTTATAGACATGTGAAATGCATGAACTAGTGCAAAAAATTCTAACAAAATTGGTCTGATTTTTTTTAGTACTTTTCAGTTTTTCTTAGTTTTCACATAAGGTCAGGGGTCAGGACAAAAGACAGATTTTTGACAAATTTCAAAATCTGTCAGATATTGTCCAAATCATTTTTTATTTCATTTCTAGACATGTGAAATGCATGAACTAGGGCAAAAAAAGTGAAAAAAAATTGGTCTGATTTTTTTTAGTACTTTTCAGTTTTTCTTAGTTTTCACATAAGGTCCGGGGTCAGGACAAAATACAGATTTCTGACAAATTTCAAAATCTGTCAGATATTGTCCAAATCATTTTTTATTTCACTTCTAGACATGTGAAATGCATGAACTAGGGCAAAAAAGTGTAAAAAAATTGGTTTGATTTTTTTTAGTACCTTGCAGTTTTTCTTAGTTTTCACATAAGGTCCGGGGTCAGGACAAAAGACAGAATTTTGACAAATTTCAAAATATGTCAGATATTGTCCAAATCATTTTTTATTTCACTTATAGACATGTGAAATGCATGAACTAGGGCAAAAAAGTGTAACAAAATTGGTTTGATTTTTTTTAGTACCTTACAGTTTTTTTTAGTTTTCACATAAGGTCCGGGGTCAGGACAAAAGACAGATTTTTGACAAATTTCAAAATATGTCAGATATTGTCCAAATTATTTTTTATTTCACGTCTAGACATGTGAAATGATTGAACTAGGGCAAAAAAAGTTAAAAAAATTGGTCTGATTTTTTTTTAGTACCTTTCAGTTTTTCTTAGTTTTCACATAAGGTCCGGGGTCAGGACAAAAGACAGATTTTTGACAAATTTCAAAATATGTCAGATATTGTCCAAATTATTTTTTATTTCACTTCTAGACATGTGAAATGCATGAACTAGGGCAAAAAAGTGTGAAAAAATTGGTTTGATTTTTTTTTAGTACCTTGCAGTTTTTCTTAGTTTTCACATAAGGTCCGGGGTCAGGACAAAAGACAGATTTTTGACAAATTTCAAAATATGTCAGATATTGTCCAAATTATTTTTTATTTCACGTCTAGACATGTGAAATGCATGAACTAGTGCAAAAAAGTGTAACAAAATTGGTTTGATTTTTTTTTAGTACTTTTCAGTTTTTCTTAGTTTTCACATAAGGTCCGGGGTCAGGACAAAAGACAGATTTTTTACAAATTTCAAAATCTGTCAGATATTGTCCAAATTATTTTTTATTTCACGTCTAGACATGTGAAATGCATGAACTAGTCCAAAAAAAGTGTAACAAAATTGGTTTGATTTTTTTTTAGTACTTTTCAGTTTTTCTTAGTTTTCACATAAGGTCCGGGGTCAGGACAAAAGACAGATTTTTTACAAATTTCAAAATATGTCAGATATTGTCCAAGTCATTTTTTATTTCACTTCTAGACATGTGAAATGCATGAACTAGGGCAAAAAAGTGTAAAAAAATTGGTTTGATTTTTTTTAGTACCTTACAGTTTTTCTTAGTTTTCACATAAGGTCCGGGGGGTCAGGACAAAAGACAGATTTTTGACAAATTTCAAAATATGTCAGATATTGTCCAAATTATTTTTTATTTCACGTCTAGACATGTGAAATGCATGAACTAGTGCAAAAAAGTGTAACAAAATTGGTTTGATTTTTTTTTAGTACTTTTCAGTTTTTCTTAGTTTTCACATAAGGTCCGGGGTCAGGACAAAAGACAGATTTTTGACAAATTTCAAAATCTGTCAGATATTGTCCAAATAATTTTTTATTTCACTTCTAGACATGTGAAATGCATGAACTAGGGCAAAAAAGTGTAAAAATATTGGTTTGATTTTTTTTAGTACCTTTCAGTTTTTCTTAGTTTTCACATAAGGTCCGGGGTCAGGACAAAAGACAGATTTTTGACAAATTTCAAAATCTGTCAGATATTGTCCAAATCATTTTTTATTTAATTTCTAGACATGTGAAATGCATGAACTAGGGCAAAAAAAGTGAAAAAAAATTGGTCTGATTTTTTTTAGTACTTTTCAGTTTTTCTTAGTTTTCACATAAGGTCCGGGGTCAGGACAAAATACAGATTTCTGACAAATTTCAAAATCTGTCAGATATTGTCCAAATCATTTTTTATTTAATTTCTAGACATGTGAAATGCATAAACTAGGGCAAGAAAGTGTGAAAAAATTGGTTTGATTTTTTTTAGTACTTTTCAGTTTTTCTTAGTTTTCACATAAGGTCCGGGGTCAGGACAAAAGACAGATTTTTGACAAATTTCAAAATATGTCAGATATTGTCCAAATTATTTTTTATTTCACGTCTAGACATGTGAAATGCATGAACTAGTGCAAAAAAAGTGTAACAAAATTGGTTTGATTTTTTTTTAGTACTTTTCAGTTTTTCTTAGTTTTCACATAAGGTCCGGGGTCAGGACAAAAGACAGATTTTTTACAAATTTCAAAATATGTCAGATATTGTCCAAGTCATTTTTTATTTCACTTCTAGACATGTGAAATGCATGAACTAGGGCAAAAAAGTGTAAAAAAATTGGTTTGATTTTTTTTAGTACCTTGCAGTTTTTCTTAGTTTTCACATAAGGTCCGGGGTCAGGACAAAAGACAGAATTTTGACAAATTTCAAAATATGTCAGATATTGTCCAAATCATTTTTTATTTCACTTATAGACATGTGAAATGCATGAACTAGGGCAAAAAAGTGTAACAAAATTGGTTTGATTTTTTTTAGTACCTTACAGTTTTTTTTAGTTTTCACATAAGGTCCGGGGTCAGGACAAAAGACAGATTTTTGACAAATTTCAAAATATGTCAGATATTGTCCAAATTATTTTTTATTTCACGTCTAGACATGTGAAATGATTGAACTAGGGCAAAAAAAGTTAAAAAAATTGGTCTGATTTTTTTTAGTACCTTGCAGTTTTTCTTAGTTTTCACATAAGGTCCGGGGTCAGGACAAAAGACAGAATTTTGACAAATTTCAAAATATGTCAGATATTGTCCAAATCATTTTTTATTTCACTTATAGACATGTGAAATGCATGAACTAGGGCAAAAAAGTGTAACAAAATTGGTTTGATTTTTTTTAGTACCTTACAGTTTTTTTTAGTTTTCACATAAGGTCCGGGGTCAGGACAAAAGACAGATTTTTGACAAATTTCAAAATATGTCAGATATTGTCCAAATTATTTTTTATTTCACGTCTAGACATGTGAAATGATTGAACTAGGGCAAAAAAAGTTAAAAAAATCACATATTTTTTTTATACTTTAGTTCACATTTCACATGGCGTGAAATAAAAAAATAATTTGGACAATATCTGACAGATTTTTGAAATTTGTAAAAAATCTGTCTGCTGACCCCGGACCTTATGTGAAAACTTGAAAGTACTAAAAAAAAATCAAACAAATTTGTTACACTTTTTTATTTCACATGTCTAGACGTGAAATAAAAAATAATTTGGACAATATCTGACATATTTTGAAATTTGTCAAAAATCTGTCTTTTGTCCTGACCCCGGACCTTATGTGAAAACTAAGAAAAACTGCAAGGTACTAAAAAAAAAATCAAACCAATTTTTTCACACTTTTTTGCCCTAGTTCATGCATTTCACATGTCTAGAAGTGAAATAAAAAATAATTTGGACAATATCTGACATATTTTGAAATTTGTCAAAAATCTGTCTTTTGTCCTGACCCCGGACCTTATGTGAAAACTAAGAAAAACTGCAAGGTACTAAAAAAAATCAAACCAATTTTTTCACACTTTCTTGCCCTAGTTCATGCATTTCACATGTCTAGAAGTGAAATAAAAAATAATTTGGACAATATCTGAGAGATTTTGAAATTTGTCAAAAATCTGTCTTTTATCCTGACCCCGGAC